>NC_084738.1:65115769-65168269 GCF_033978785.1 Entelurus aequoreus | reverse complement strand
CTTGTAGATAAAAAAGGCAAATGCATGAGCCATTGTGTTACCAGAGTTCTGTGTAATAAATAATGTGTAATAAATATACAGTATATTGAGTTTGTCGGTTGGATTCAGTTTTTCGTCCTTCTTGGATTCTCACGGCATTTAAAAATAAACTATTTTTATTCTCTATCCAGATTCCGAACTGAGCGCAAGTCTCGAAGGCTCACATTTTCAATTGAGCTTGGGCGGTTTATGAGTTGTCGAATCTCCCGGCAAATCTGAACCACGTCCCGAAGCGGTCACATGGTACAACTTGGCAACTAGGCTTCATATGTCATCATTTCTGGCTCCTCCCCTAAATGAAGCAAGCATCAATACGCACTTCGCGGAAACGCCCCCTCCATTACACGACACACGCCTCGAAGTCTCAGAACCTTTGGCCCCATCCCTAAATAAAACTAATAAAGACATAATACAAATGTGAATACAAACAAAGAAATAGATACAAAATAAATATAAAAGTGAATCCAAATGCTGCTTATATTTTTTATATATATATTTTTTGACTCTGACACATTTTCTGCTTTTTGCAGTCCAGACACCAGTTGGATGGGCAATTGCCGACACTGTATATGCACCTGCATAAAAGCGTCTCCCAAACAAACAGCTCGGCTCGCTTCTGCAAATCGCTTCTCATCCTTCACTTAAAAGAGCTGTTCAAAAGACTCGCTTCGATTGCTACCGTCACATGTCTAACAAATAGAATGTGTACATGAGTATATAACAACAATAAAGCCTGTTACACAACCATTTTCTGCTCCCACAGTATGGAAATAGCTGTGGGTCTGTTACAGTGCAGTCGTGCACTGCAAATACAACCACAACATAAAAACATGTGCAATGAATGCCTCTTTACATTATGTCTATTTTAGAACAAAATAAACTGACTTTAGGCTATTTCATTCTACAACGTGTGTGTCACACTACAAGCCTGGCGCCCACATCATTTATGTGGCCTGTAGTAGCCTGGAAATAACATGTGTCAATACGACATGTATCTTTATGGATTAATGTATTCTACATTTTGTAAAAAATATATATATATATAATGCAGGCAAATGCAGTTCTTAACTTGATATAATTTGATTAAACAAACTAATTCAAACTTTTTTTTGCTCTTTGAAACACTTTTCAAAATAAAATTCTACAATAGCTGAACTTAAATATTTTCTTGTCATACAACACTGTCCTTTCAACCATTCCTAAAAGACTGCATTTTAGCCTCCAACAAATAACAAAAGTTAGAAACATTCTGGTCACAAAAGGTGACCATTTGTGCCGTTTGTTTACAACTGAATGGAATAATTACGCGGGGGATTCTGACCATTTGGACTAGTTGTAGCGATCGTTCTGCCACACAATACCTCAGTACTAGTGATGGGTCCGGCAACACCGATGCTTTGGCGCATGCGTCAGGTTCATAGAGCAAAACCCTGTGTCGGTGCGCGTACCGCTTTTAGAAAGTCACGTGACCGATCATGAGCTGTTTCGGTCACGTGACCGATACGCGAACTGTGTCGCACTGACGCCTCCTCTGTGCCCTATGAGCGGGTCTTTTCTACAGCCGGATAAATAATAACTAAGAAGAGAAATCACATTATTTATTGACTGTATCTAAAAAATAAAAAAACATTTTTATTTAAATGAAGATATGAAATAATCCTAAATGAAATACAATGACTTGGTTTATATTATTGTACATACTAGGTCATACAATCCGTGTCAGTTGAGTCGGTCCTGTAGGGATTTTTAATGTCCAGCAGATGTCAGTATTTAGTGACACAGTATCGACACAGTATCAATGCAGTTTTGCCATGTGTCGAAACACTTCATGACGCCTCATCAACCCATCACTACTCAGTACTAATGAGGAAAATGTACACTTCAACGACTTTGACAGTTAGGATTGCTCAATTGCATTAAAACAGTTTTTATTTTTTTCTCACTGCAATAGGACGTAACCCTCCTTGCCCAAGCACACACTCGTTTTTTTGGAGTATAAATATTTGGAGTTCTGGCACCAACCGTTGGACGAGATCAGACCAATCCAAGTTTAAGACTAGATCTGACCAATCTAAGCCTAAGACTAGATCTGACCAATCTAAGTCTAAGACTGGATGTGAACAATCTAAGTCTAAGACTAGATCTGACCAATAGAAGTCCAAGACTAGATCTGACCAATCTAAGTCTAAAAGCATGAACTGATGAAGCCTACTACTCGAATGAGTGGCGAAACGTCTTCCAAGACAAACCAAGCAGTCCAGTTGCAAACGATTGAACGGCCTGAGATGACTTGCCTATATTGTAACTCTCGCCACTAACTCAATAAATTTCAGATTTTTAAATAAATAAATAACCGTCTTGTATTTTTAAAGCCATGATATATGTTATGATTTGATATGTTTGCGGATCGGAAAGAAAATCTTTGGTATGGAACACACGTAGTTTAATTTTGCATTTATATTTTCTTATTACCTCCTCCAACCTTCAAGGACAAAGCTACGAACAATGGGAGACCAGGCTTTTTGCTCCGCCACTCTCAGTCTGTGGAACGCTCTCCCTGACCACATGAGGGCACCACAGACTGTGGATGCTTTTAAAAAGGCTTAAAAACCCTTCTTTTTAAAAAAAACATTTTTTTTTTTTTTAGATATTTGCATACTAGTTCTAGCTAACAGGCTTTTTTAAAATCTTTTTATTTGTTTTATTTTTTTAATACACTGTAGCACTCTGAAGTGGTTTGCTCAATATAACGTGCTTTTTACAAATAAAATCTATTATTTTGCCAGACATTATTTCCACGTATTATATTTTGTGTACTGTCTAGGTTTTTTTGTTGACTTTTTTTTTTTTTTAAATGGTGACGTCATTGTCAATGTATACAGAATAGGACATGTGATATGGCACCACCTATGGAATGTTTACAATGAAAGCATAAACAAAACCTAATTATTGTTTCATCATAATTCCCACCAATCATGTATATGTAGGATTAAATTATTCTGATCCAAATATAACTGCTACTTGCGACTGTTTCCTTGAGGAAAACTAGTGATATGTGGATCGATACTGAAATATCAACACCACCGATACCAGATCTTTATGCTCGGATATCAATTCAGAAATCAATATGTGAATACTTTTTTGATAGTTTAGTTGTTTGCGATAACTTATATCATTAACAGGAAGACAGTGTAAAGTACCTTCAAAATGTGTATCATCGCACTCGTGTCAAATTGAAATGTTACTTTTTCACTGCGTTGTGTTTTCAGTCTGTCAATAAGAAAATAACGAAGTCAAAATGAATCACTCAGTATCAAACAAATGCATGTATCATATTTGTTTGAAGACGCTACAGAGTTACGTAATTATAAATTTAGAGTGCATTCAGTGTAGAATAGCGATGAGAAATGTCTACACTGCCAACAGTTAATTTTTATACATAATATCCAAATATAAAATATTAACACTGTATCAGAGATGTTCTAATATATCAAACAAGAACCTAATACTGATAAGTGGAAGTATGCAGGGGCCATAGTGGCATAACTACAAATGGATTATTTGCTCTTTTGTGAGGTAGTGAGGGGCTCTTAGAAGAGCCTTTGTGGTGATTAGGGTGTGAAGTAGTTTACTTCTTGGCGGCCTTCTCGGTCTTCTTGGGCAGCAGAACAGCCTGGATGTTAGGCAACACACCGCCCTGGGCAATGGTCACACCTCCGAGGAGTTTGTTGAGCTCCTCGTCGTTGCGGACAGCCAGCTGAAGATGACGGGGGATGATTCTGGTCTTCTTGTTGTCACGGGCTGCGTTTCCCGCCAACTCCAAGATCTCAGCGGTCAGATACTCCAGCACTGCTGCCAGGTAGACAGGAGCACCGGCGCCGATACGCTCGCCATAGTTGCCCTTGCGGAGCAGACGGTGGACGCGACCCACTGGGAACTGCAGTCCAGCACGGGAAGACCTGGTCTTGGCCTTGGCTCTAGCCTTGCCGCCGGTTTTGCCACGTCCAGACATGATTAAAGATTGAGGTGAAAGTCTCTGTATTATCACTGGTGAACAGAATACTCACGCTCTGCGAACGGGTGATTTATACACTCCCATGCTGCTCTGTGATTGGCTAACTGTGTCGGGGAACGGTTGTCCAATCAGCGCAGGGTAAGCAAATGCGCGAGTCCCCACTTTGAGTCCTTTCAAAAACACAATAGAAACAGTAAATGACCTCAACAAAGCACCATTACTAGGCATCAGTGTGTAATATTATATACAAATACACAAATAAAGCAAGGTGTTCTAGTACTTTAAAGGCCTACTGAAAGCCACTACTACCGACCACGCAGTCTGATAGTTTATATATCAATGATGAAATCTTAACATTGCAACACATGCCAATACGGCCGGGTTAACTTATAAAGTGCAATTTTAAATTTCCCGCTAAACTTCCGTTTGAAAACGTCTATGTATGATGACCTTCGAAGGATGACGTGTGCGCACGACGTAGCCCGAGGAACAGAGGTATGCCTTCGCCATTGAATACAATACAAAAAAGCTCTGTTTTCATTTCATAATTCCACAGTATTCTGGACATCTGTGTTGGTGAATCTTTTGCAATTTGTTTAATGAACAATGGAGGCTGCAAAGAAGAACGTTGTAGGTGGCTGTAGCAACACAAGGACCACTTACTCGGATAGCAGACGCCTAGCCGATGCTAGCAGACGCCTAGCCGATGCTAGCAGACGCCTAGCCGATGCTAGCAGACGCATAGCCGATGCTAGCAGACCCACCGCACGGATGATCTGGTGAAGTCCTTCGTCGCGCCGTCAATCGCTGGAACGCAGGTGAGCACAGGTGTTGCTGAGCAAAGCAGATGAGGGCTGGCTGGCGTAAGTGGAGCGCTAATGTTTTTATCATTGCTCTGTGAGCTCCGGTTGCTAAGTTAGCCTTAGCGTCGTTAGCAACAGCATTGTTAAGTTTTGCCAGGCTGAGATCTATTAACCGTGTAGTTACATGTACATGGTTTAATAGTATTGTCGATCTTCTGTCTATCCTTCCAGTCAGGGATTTATTTATTTTGTTTCTATCTGCATTTGAGACAGATGCTATCACGTTAGCTCATGCTAAAGATGCTAAAGAGCTTCGTCGATGTATTGTCGTGGAGATAAAAGGCACTGTAATGTCCAATTCGCGTTCTCGACTCTCATTTTCAAGAGGATATAGTATCCGATGTGGTTTAAAATACAAATCCGTGATCCACAATAGAAAAAGGAGAGAGTGTGGAATTCAATGAGCCAGCTTGTACCTAAGTTACGGTCAGAGCGAAAAAAATATATGTATTTCACTGCATTCTAGTCCGTCACTCTAACGTTCCTCGTCCACGAATCTTTCATCCTCGCTCAAATTAATGGGGTAATCGTCACTTTCACAGTCCGAATAGCTCTAGCTGCGTTAAAAACAATAGCAAAATATGAGGGAGTGAAAAACTGACAACGTCACGCTACTTCCGGTAGGGGCAAGGCTTTTTTTTATCAGAGACCAAAAGTTGCGAACTTTATCGTCGTTGTTCTATACTAAATCCTTTCAGCAAAAATATGGCAATATCGCAAAATGATCAAGTATGACACACAGAATGGATCTGCTATCCCCGTCTAAATAAAAAAAATTCATTTCAGTAGGCCTTTAAGGCACATGTGTTATTTTGCTTAACATTCAATAGAGCATGTTTTACTCCAGTATTATATGTTTTCTAACTGTGCTATAGATTACCAGATATATTTATACATGTTACCAATAAATGATATTTAAATGGGTTATACTTGTATAGCGCTTTTCTACCTTCAAGGTACTCAAAGCGCTTTGACAGTATTTCCACATTCACACACACATTCACACACTGATGGCGGGAGCTGCCATGCAAGGCGCTACCAGCAGCCATCAGGAGCAAGGGTGAAGTGTCTTGCTCAAGGACACAACAGACATGACTAGGATGGTAGAAGGTGGGGATTGAACCCCAGTAACCAGCAACACTCCGATTGCTGACACAGCCACTCTACCAACTTCGCCACGCCGTCCCCCAATAATGACCTCATGTGCTATATTTCCTCACATAAAATTTTTATGAACAGTTTTAAATTAATTTTGAACACAAAAAACAAAAACAAAAACAATACACAGTTTAGAAAGGAAAATAATAGCATTTCAAATGCAATACCTTGATTTGTTTTTTAAAAAAAACAGAAATGTTAAAAAATGAACAGGAAATATGTGTGTCTGAATAGAAGCAGGTAGAAACGACTACTAATGCGAAGAAGAAAACAGAAAATAAAATAAAATAAAATAAAATGCTAAATAATAAGCCTACAAATATTAGGGAAAACAATGACAAAAAAAAGAAACAAAAAAATAAGACTATTAAGAATACAAAAATTGTAATTATAACACTTTTAAAGAAATAATATAAATATAACAATAATATGAATGAGAAAGAAAAGGGAAAAAAAGAGTAAGAATATTAACAATAGTAATAAGAATGAATGAAGTAAATACAAAAATAATCAGACTATGAATAATTGCAAAAGAAAATAAATCAAATGCAAAAATAGTAAGAATAATAAGAATATTGATGGGGGAAAATGGAATATATATTACAATTCCGAAATAAAATTGAAGACAAAAATAAAAACAGTAGGAATATTGATAAAAGGGAACATAAAATTGAAGATCAATCAAAAAAAGAAAACAATTGTCAGATTAACAGTTAGGAGCAAGACACCAGTTATAAGAGTATGTACACTTACAAGAACATATGTTTTTATATCAAAAACATATCCATATATCCATATATATATCCATATATATATATATATATATATATATATATATATATATGTTGAGGTTTCTGTGGTTTATCCGTTATACAGTGCTCAATACCAGGGTAGAGCGGAATATACAGTATGTTAAGTCAGAAAAAACACAGAGGCTATATCATCCCTACAAGCCTGTTTCACTGATGATATAGCCTCTGGGTTTTTATATAATAATATATACATATATATATATATATATATATATATATATATATATATATATATATATATATATATATATATATATATATATATATATAAATAAATCGACCAAGTTGACTCTGTTTGCTCGCGTATTAACCAGCGCCTGCACTTTCTAAGGAGGCTCAGGGTCCACAATATCATGTTATATAAGGCAAACATTGAATCTGTCATCCGTTATGGCATCTCCACATGGTTCGGAAATCTGTCTGTCAAACTCAAACCCTTATCAAGAGGGCTGGTCAAATACTTGGCATGCAGCCCCCTTGTTCCCTTCAAGAAATATTGGACAAGACTGTGAGGAAGCAGTGTCTGAAAATCACCCTTGACCCACACCACATACTTCAGGGTGAAATTGTGTTGATGCCAAATGGGTAAACGGCACAGAACAGCAACATACAAACTCAACAGCTGTAGATTTCCCTTTGTTCCACTGGCAATCAAAGCCCTCAACAGAAAAGTACTGTAATAATTTCATAACTGACATACCTGCACTGTTCATTGTCATCACTGTATTATCGGATGAACTGTATGCATGCATGTATAACACTGTCTTGATATCCAAGGCAAGTTTCCCGTCAAAGAAAAAGCTAATTATTATGGTAATATCCACATCTCACTTAGCTATCAATATGTGCAGTTTTAATGTATTTTCAATATCACACTTCCCATTTTGTTGGATTTTTTTTTATGTACACATCTAATTTACTAATCGTGGGTAAAAGTTTGAGTGGCAATATTGAAGCAGGAATGACATTAGTAGTAAGTGTGGTGGCTCTTAAAAGAGCCGTTGTGGTTTTAGAGATTGAAGCTTATGCTCTCTCTCCGCGGATACGGCGGGCCAGCTGGATGTCCTTGGGCATGATGGTGACTCTCTTGGCGTGGATGGCGCACAGGTTGGTATCTTCAAACAGACCGACCAGGTAAGCCTCACTAGACTCCTGAAGAGCCATCACTGCAGAGCTCTGGAAGCGGAGGTCGGTCTTGAAATCCTGGGCGATTTCCCTGACCAGGCGCTGGAAGGGCAGCTTGCGGATGAGCAGCTCGGTAGACTTCTGGTAGCGGCGGATCTCACGGAGGGCCACGGTGCCGGGCCTGTAACGGTGAGGTTTCTTCACACCGCCGGTGGCAGGGGCGCTCTTGCGGGCGGCCTTGGTGGCCAGCTGCTTCCTGGGGGCTTTGCCTCCGGTGGACTTACGGGCTGTCTGCTTGGTTCTTGCCATTGTTCGCTACGTCTCGACTTTAGGAAGTAAGATACTACAACCCATGTAAGCTGTGCTTTTTATAAAGACAAGGCAGCGCTGATTGGTCCGTATGGGAGGAGGCCGGCGCAAAGGCTGATCAACCATTGGACAAGAGCACTTTGAAATGAACCAATCATCGACAAGAACTGCCCAACAGCTTTAGACATGAGAAGAGATCAACTTCCAGCAGTATATTGGTCAAACTTAAAAGGGTCCAAGCAAGCACATACAACTCAACAAGTGTTACTAAACTGCCATGAAAGGGAGAAAACATATATGAATAATTCCGGGTGGATAATAGAAGACATATGGGAAAAAGCTCAAATTGAAAATATTAAAGTTAGCCTACAGTACCAATCCCTGCAATACCACTGTGGATGTATGATAACCCAAATGTAAATACCGTATTTCCTTGAATTGGCGCAGGGAATATAGCATTCGCACGTCTAGAATTACTGCCGGGTCAAACTCGTTTCTCGAAATAATTAACGCATGCTTGGCCTTATCGCCGGTTTATTATTGAAGCCGGATCAAATTCGTTTCGCAAAATATTAATTTTATTATCGCATGTCTATAATTTTCACCGGGTCAAACTCGTTTCGCAAAATATTTAGCATATGTCTAGAACTTCCACCGGGTCAAATTTGTTACGTCACGAGTGACGCATCTGTCCTCATTTTCAAAATGGAAGAAGCTGCTTTCAGTAGTTTACAATCGCACAAAGGAAAAAAGATAAAGAGCTATTCAGTAGGATTTAAGGTCCAAGCTATTGAATACCGGTACAGTATGCTAAA
This sequence comes from Entelurus aequoreus, assembly GCF_033978785.1. Taxonomy (NCBI): domain Eukaryota; kingdom Metazoa; phylum Chordata; class Actinopteri; order Syngnathiformes; family Syngnathidae; genus Entelurus; species Entelurus aequoreus. Next base: position 65,159,133 of record NC_084738.1, on the reverse strand, counting down.
GAGAGCAGTAAGCAGCTATGTTTTATTAATATACCGTAGCTGCGTGTGTGAAATACTGTATAAGTCATTAAATGACTCCCGCCTCCTGGTGGTAGAGGGCGCTGCCGCGCTAGTGATCCTTCTTGCGACTTCCGGTACTGCAGAAGAAGTGAACACACGCAGCAAGAGATTTTTTTTCTTCCTTCTAACATGGAGGATTACATACCAGTATCTAAAATAAAACAGTTTTCTAAACTGGACTTTCAATGGAAGCAGGAGGTAGTAATTAAAGGAATATCTCCATCGAGACAGAGACTTTTAAAACGGAAAAAAGAAAATAATGAAGACTTCTATAAACAAGTTATCGATGCTTTTGGTCAGAAGGAGCTGCAAATGGACTCCATTTATAAGTACAGGTAAGACCATAATAACGTTTTTTTTTAATTAAATGTGCTTTTCGTGATGGTATGCTTACATCACACTCAAAGCGCACGTCTAAATTTTATGGATTCCTCTTGGTAAACGCCGGAGTGAGAAGAGGTTTTAAAATAATTACCGCATGCACGGCCATCCCGCCGGTTTCCGGTAAACGCAGGAGTGACAGGAGGTTTTAAATTAATTAACGCCCCTGCGGCTATTCAAGGAAATACGGTATGCAACTATTAAAGAATACAAATTTAAATAGTTACCAGATAGAACAATGGCTTTAGGAAACGTTTTTAGACAACATCATAATATATACAGATGCATTAAAAACTATAAATAATAAAGTAGGGGCCACAAGGAAACATCATATTAAATATAAGTTATCTGTTTTTACGGGGGAATTGGTCGTAATTTATATGGCAGTTAATTGGATAGAGGAAAATAAAGCAAGGAAAGCAGTCGTGTGCTCGGACTCCAGCAGTGCATTGATTAGCATAAAAAACATAGCATCAGAAACAAGACCAGATCTAGTTTATGAAATAGTTCAGGCAATCTGCAGAATAAATAAAGCGGGAGGTGAGGTAACATGTTTCTGGGTTCCTGCTCGTGTAGGCGTTGTGGGCAACGAAGCAAAAGTGGCAAGCACTAAAACAGAAGTAAACATGGAGATTAACCACAGTAAAGAAGAAGTGAAGAACATCATTAAGATAGAACGCAATAAGAAGTCGCAGGATCATTGGAATAAGGAAACAAAAGGTAGAGAGTATTACAAAGTCCAGAGGAGACTAGGTCTTCAATAGGTTCATTGAAATTGATGGACAAACATAATACAAGACTGTGTGACTGTTGTCATCAGAGAGAAAGTGTAGAACATGTTTTAATACAATGTAGGAAATACAATAGAGAAAGGGAAATACTAGGAAATAAGTTAGCGAAAGAGAAGATTAGGTTAGCAGTGGAAGATATATTAGGATTGCACTCAGATCACATTGGTTATAAAGCATTATATACATATTTAAATAAGACTGAGTTAAATAAAAGAATGTAGACTAGGGTTCCACCTCGGATCCACACTCCATTTCAGTAGGTGGCGGTAATGCACACCACAAGGTTGCTTGCCAACCGCCATTAAACAAAAAAAAGAAGAAGAAGAACTGCCCAACCGCTTCTGAAGCCCTGGACTCTTTGCAGAATGTAGTTTGGCATCAGATGTAAACATTGCAAGAGTAATGTAGAAATAAATACATGTTTGACCATGTAATGTTGACTATTGTCCTGTTAACATCTGGTGTTAGGTGTCGATAAGGTAATATATTTGACTATTTTTGCAAAACAACAATCACTAACTTGTAATTTCAGGGAAATTGAGAGACCCCGAAAGGGACAAGCGGTAATAAATGGATGGATGGATAGGATAACGCTGTGGTTTTGTTTCTGTTACAATGTGGACTATGCCGCCACCTGTTGGTGAGGTGACATAATGCAGCAAAGGGCGAAGGCCGACCTATTTGGACCTTCAATATTTAGTTGATGCACTTTCAGTTTTCCTCATGTCAGGATCAGTCAGTCAGTCAGTAAAAAAAAAAAAAAATAACAGAACAGAACATTGATGAAATAGAAGAAAAAAACAGTCGCAGAGAAAAACAAATTAGGATTTATTGTTGATGAAAAATGAACTTGGAAACAACATAGTGAACATGTCTAGAGCAAGTTGATAACATGGATATGTATTTTGAGTAAATTTGTTATTTTATTAATCATTCTTGTATGTTGAGGTTATGTAATACATTAATATATCCACATATAATGTATTGCAACAGTATACTGGGTGTTATGTCTCAATCATACCTTTTATTGATCTTATTGAATCAAAATATATTCATGAGAATGTTGTTTTTTTCAATAGTTGACACAATGAATTTGACTTGGTAGACGGTGCTCAATTAACTTCTTCTGCTCATTTCTAAAATTATAATTACAAAGAAAAAAGTGGAAATAAGAAATGTAATTTAACGATAAAAAGTTGAAAAGTTTACCCTAATACCACAAATCTGCCATGCTATTAATTATTGACCTATTCAAGACTCCAATTAAATAAAATATTGCACATTGAAATATTTTTTGGGGGGGGAAAGACATTGCATATGTTGTGTTTGCCGTATAAAAACTAAGGTTTATTTGACAAAAAGGGCACAACACATAAATATATTAAAACACTTATAATCAGAAATTTGATCTAGAGATTCAAGCATTGAAATTATAAATATAATGTAGGTTCTTTTCTGGATCCCTGTGACCTTTAAGTGTTTTTTTTTTTTGTTTTTTTTTACAAAAAATGATTGTTAAAAAGAAAAAGATAAAATTGAATCAAAATCAATATTGTAAAGTATTGACCTATTTAAGGGGTGCAATTACTTCCGATACCTCTAACATTCCACTTAAAAACATTTTGAGGGGAAAACATTGCTTCTTTTTTTTTACTAAAAAAAAGTTTTTTTACACAAAAAGGCATGAAACATAAAAACAACAAAACAATATTAAACGACGAAAAAATCAGAAATTGGTTTTAGATTTAAGAATTGAAAATAAAAAATAAAATTGCCATATAACTTAATCATAGAATTGACAATTTAGAAAATTTCAGCCAGATCCCTAATGCCTTTAGGATCCTTGAGTAGCTCCCACGAGGTGTGAGATATATATATATATATTTATCCATCTATATGTATCTATCCATATCTAATATATATCTAATATATATATCTAATATATATATATATCTAATATATATATCTAATATATATATATATATATATATATATATATATATATATATTAGATATTAGATATGGATAGATACATATAGTTGGATAAATAGATATAAATGTATATAGTGTTGATTTTTACAATTTAAATATTTCTAAACGACCACACATCTTTTCAGTGTTCGGCCCTCAAATCGGACGGCCCAGGCACAAATTGAGTGCCCATGTTGCATCCATGATGCAGTGATGGCAGCACACACACTAGTTCCGAAATTGGTGAGGACCAGACAGCACAACAATATACTACTTTGTCATTGAGGAAAACTGTTCTTAAAAGTGGATGAGGTGGCTCTTAAAAGAGCCGTTTACATGGGAAAATGTATTTACTTCTTCTTGGCTGCAGTCTTGGCTTTAGGCTTGCTGGCCTTCTTAGCGGGGCTCTTCTTGGCAGCAGGACTCTTCCTGGCCGCTGGGGCTTTCCTAGCCGTCGGCTTGGCGCTCTTGGCGGGGCTCTTAGCGGGGCTTTTAGCGCTCTTCTTTGCCGCCTTCTTCGGGGTTGTTGCCTTCTTTGCGGGCTTCTTAGCGGCTGGCTTCTTGGCTGCGACTTTCTTCACTGGTGATTTCTTGGCTGCGGGCTTCTTGGCGGCGCTCTTCGCCTTAGCGGGAGCCTTTTTGGGCTTGGCTTCGGACGCCTTGTTCATCTTGAAGGAGCCGGAAGCGCCGGTGCCCTTGGTCTGCAATAAGACCTCCTTGGCCACCAGTTTCCTGACGGCGATCTTGATGCGAGCCTTGTTCTTCTCTACATCGTAACCGGCGGCGTTGAGGGAGTTCTTGAGGTAGGCTAGAGAGACTCCTTTACGCTCCTTGGACTTAGAGACAGCCTGGGTGATCAGCTCGGAGACGCTGACTCCAGCCTTCGCGGTCTTGCTGCTCTTCTTCTTCTTGGCCGTCTTCGACGAAGCGGGTGCGGCTGGTGCTACTTCTGCCATGATGGCCTGCTTTGACTTGTCTTGTTGTTGACAACGACTGAGGTGGGACTCAACTGGACTGTCCATCGCAAGGGGCGGAATTTAAAGGCAGGATGAGAACCGTGGAGACTCAACTGGACTGTCCATCGCAAGGGGCGGAGCTTAAAGGCAGGATGAGAACCGTGGAGACTCAACTGGACTGTCCATCGCAAGGGGCGGACCTTAAAGGCAGGATGAGAACCGTGGAGACTCAAGCGACTGGCTCTCTCCTCGGCGTGCTGTCAAACTGGCCTCACTTGTGCTTTCTCCGCACTTTTAAAACCATTAAAAGACGCAATGGAAATTATTTGACAAAGCAACAACGATTCCACTCTGTAGTAGACTAGTGTCTCCTCACATTTATGACGTTTACAAGGTGCACATTTGTGGCATTTGGATCGAACAACCCTCCAAAGCTGACTTCTTCCCCGACATCAGCAGCTAAGCTCTGCGACTTTCCTCGCTCATTTCTACAATTAAACACTTAAAAGTCCCTCACAATGCAACAAAAACTGCCCTACGGGTTACAAAACATGTTCACTCAGACGCTCCCAGCCCAAAAAGACAAACATTGATGGCGGCTGTGAAACAAGACAAGGTTTTAGTGACGCAGCAAACACAATGACCACTGATAGAGACCTGTTGGGGTCAGGCTGGTGTCTGTTATCATCTGATATCACTTCTCACGTCTTTAATACATCATTATATTCTCTTTGTGCAATTAAAGACATTTGTTTGTCTGTCTTGTATTTGAACCATACTTTTATGTTCCAAGTGCTATTAAACAAGAAGTACACGTGACACAAGAGTGGAGGCCTACTCCCCTTACACTTGAACACTTTTATAACAATATATCTTCTCACAGGACAACACTATAGAAATACAAATGTTGATTATAGAATATATATTTTTATATACATGTATTTAAAGAGGATATAGAGTAGTCTGTGTACAGCATTATTGACTGCTACTATCTACTAAAGTGATTCAACACACGTCCATTATTGCCTAAATACTCACATATTGCATGTGTACCACTTACAATACTTGAATGCATTTTTTAGCTATTCAACTATGAACTTTAGAGACTGTGTGCACTGTATTCATATAAAAGGTGATAATGATGAACACCACTGTTGTTTTTGACAACACTTTTATTTTTCAGTACTTTATATAGTGATATTAAATTTAACAAATTCCATTAATCTCAACAATAGCAGCATGTATGACGAATTATAATAATGTATTTTATTTATTGATCATGAACTGTTTTAGAAAATGGATGGATGGATGGCAGTATACATTTATTACCTAACATCATTCATCTTTAATGTCTTTATTTATTTCAACATTTTGCCTTATTTATTTTCTTACTTACTTTCACCACTGCACAATAGTTACACATTCTATGATCTTTTCTCCAGCACTTAGAAAATCGTGACAACTAAGCACGGGAAATGAAGAAACTCTTTCAAGACAAAATGCAAACACATGGGCATGATGGCGGGCTGCAGCCCGACGGCGGCACGTCCCAGCAGGCCGCGCGGTAGGGCCAACACAGAAGTCTCAGGGCCTCGGACGGGTTTCAGCCCGCCCTTGGCGCGTGTGGCGGGCTGCTCGCCTTTCCAAACCATAACCAGCATCGGCTCCTGAGCGAAGGGTTTCGAGCACCCACCTGTCCTCCCTCTCACGGAGGGGGTTGGGGGGATTACTCCTCTATGCATCAGGTGATGACGTCTCTGCGTTGTTGACTTGCCTTCACGGAAGAAGACTTCCCTCTGCTGGCTTCCCGATGGACTGGACTCTCACCTTCTCCTGAATGTAACAATGTTCAGTAACTGTACCCACTCAGCATCCATTGCAGCCAATCACCCAGGAGGGGGTCTTCACATCTGTGGCCCTTTCCCAAAAGTATTTATTTTTCCCAATTTTTGAGTTTTTCCTTGACTGATCGATAACACAAAGGATATTAAAAGAGCAGAGAGCTTGTGCAACCAGCTGCCACATCAGAAGCGCAATTTCTGCATACACCTACAAAGTAATACAAAAAAAAACACAAATATGAGCAATAATAATATATATTGTACACATACGACTTCACCATGCATAAACAAACATAAAACATTAAAAATATATATTTAAATACCCACATAACCTGTGGTGGCTTCTGCACTGTACAGTGATTGTTTTATTATGATGATAGTTTATATATCTTGTTTAGCACTTAGCAATAATGCTACATGATACTTAGTGTTTCACTAAAGCTGCATCTGTCTAGCACTGTTTCCAAAACTTGTAGATCATCCTCCTCATATTCAGGATCAAAAGAATATGTTTCTGGATCGTCATTTGTCCCAAAGTAGTCTTTGTTGTGTCATGAAGTCTGCCATGATTAGTAGTGTTGTTGTTTTTGTTGTTGAAGGGAAAAGCAAATGTTGTGATGTGTCTATGAAATTAATACGCAGCCGTATGCTTAAAATGAGCAAAATATGTAAATTTTACATGTTCTTATGAATGTTACATTACATTTATATTTACAGCGTGGATATAAAACATTGACGGAGGTGTATGGATATTTTTAAAGTGTTAAAATTGTGTTGAAATTGTGTTTTGGTTTTTAAAGGTGTAGATAAAGGGTCTCACAATGTAAAGTGCTTTGAGTCTCTTAAGAAAAAGCGCTATACACGGGGAGAACATGCAAACTCCACACAGAAAGATCCCGAGCCCGGGACTGAACTCAGGACCTTTGTATTGTGAGGCAGATGCACTAACCCCTCTTCCACCGTGCTGCCCTATATATATATATATATATATATATATATATATATACTGTATATATATATATATATATATATATATATATATATATACAGTATATATATATATATATATATACTGTGTATATAAACATATACACACATACATATATATGCGTGTGTATATATATACTAATATGTGTACTGTAAATGACACTAAACTATCTCACTTAGACCAATAAAGCCTATATGTATCAGGTAAGGTTTCAAAAAGAATTGATCATCTCAGTGTCATTCAGTTATTCATAGTAATTGCATTAACAGCCATTGTGAACTTTAGGAAAAATACTGGGATTAAAAGTCACTCAATCGTATATATGTATCCGTTTTTTAATTGGAGACAGCACAGAGTTAAATATAATGGAGATAACATATTTGATTGTATAACCGCTTGATGAGCCCCCAAGTACAGTAAACCTTGAAACACACCACTTTAAATGTGACCAAACAGTAGGTATATATGCCTGAATTGTACTCATTGGATCAGAAGGAATGTCAGTGGTACTGTTGCTCTTAAAGCCGTTTTAGCAGAGATGGAATGTTTCTACTGGAGCATTTTACTTGGAGCTGGTGTACTTGGTGACGGCCTTGGTGCCTTCAGACACGGCGTGCTTGGCCAGCTCACCCGGCAGCAGGAGGCGCACGGCGGTCTGGATCTCCCTGGAAGAGATGGTGGATCTCTTGTTGTAGAGAGCCAGACGAGACGCCTCGGAGGCGATGCGCTCGAAGATGTCGTTGACAAAGGAGTTCATGATGCTCATGGCCTTGGACGAGATGCCGGTGTCGGGGTGGACCTGCTTCAGTACCTTGTACACGTAGATGGCGTAGCTCTCCTTTCTTGTCTTCCTGCGCGTCCCTCTGCCCTTTCCGGGGGCCTTGGTGACGGCTTTCTTGGAGCCCTTCTTGGGCGCGGACTTAGCTGGCTCAGGCATCGTGTTGGAGGAAGATAAAACTTGGAAGGAATTAGTTACTACAACCGCCAGGCAACACGCCGACGTGCATTTTATTCCTGCGCCAACGCCTTCCTCTGATTGGCTGGCACGTCACGCCGCTGTCATCCTCTTTATACTGTCAAGTACTTTATTACACTTTGTTTTGGAACAATGTCAACATCTTTCAACGCCTCTGAAAATGATTCTGCGTTTTATTACATTACAACCCTTAGCGCACTTTAAAAAAAATAAAACATGGAAATTAAATGGCACTTTTAATAGATCAATCCTTAATTATTTTAAGTAATTATTTATTGAGCCATGAGGCAAAGTCTGACTGGAGTCAAAATAGCAGATTGCTAATTATACATGTTTGCTCTATTCCACTCAGTTATTCCACTAAATATCTTAAGAACATTTGGTGAATATGCAGCTAATTATTTGGTAGTAATCTAGTTGACACCACAGGGAAGCGAAATTAAGTAAACGTTGAATAAGTTTGCATTTAGACATAGGAAGACTATAAAATATATACAGTATATATTAGCTATCCTACAAGGTGTAAGGGTCAACAGCTTCAGTAACAAGTGTGTGGTCCTTAAAAGGACCGTTTGGGTTTTGTTCGATAGAAGGGGATGTTTAACCTCCGAATCCGTACAGAGTGCGTCCCTGCCTCTTCAGGGCGTAGACAACATCCATGGCGGTCACAGTCTTCCTCTTGGCGTGCTCGGTGTAAGTGACGGCATCACGAATGACATTCTCCAGGAACACCTTCAGGACGCCGCGGGTCTCCTCGTAGATCAAGCCGGAGATACGCTTCACTCCGCCGCGGCGAGCCAGACGACGGATGGCGGGTTTGGTGATTCCCTGGATGTTATCACGGAGAACTTTGCGGTGACGCTTGGCGCCTCCTTTCCCCAGTCCTTTACCTCCCTTGCCACGTCCAGACATGATGGCTAGTTCAAGTCACTAAAGTTAGACTGAGGCAAAACTTCAAAGACGACCGTTCTTATTACATGAATGCGGACCTGAAAGAGGACAGCATATGCACTCGTGAGGAGGAGGGGCTTACTTAGAAGCCCTTCCCCTTTACTCATATGGCCCCAATGCCATCTTTGTCGATGTCAAGTGCCGTTAAATCTACATATTATTAATGAAGATTATAGAAATAAATAGTAAAGATGGGATTTATGGCTTGAAAAGCCGTTCCTTTGAAAGAACCGTTTAAAAGACTGGCTCGTTATTAGTTAATATTTTTATAACCGTTTGTTGTTGTTGTTGTTTGAATCAAGGACACAATCACTGATAGCAGTTAAGATAAGGTGTATAATAATTTTAGAATCAGAATAATTTGACTTTCCCAATGTTACTCTATTGGTGGAAATTGTAGTGGATGATGACTGATTTCTACAGAAATTATTCTAAAATATCGACTACTTTTGTTGGCATTTTGTTCTGAAGGCCTACTGAAATGAAATGTTTTTATTTAAACGGGGATAGCAGATCCATTCTATGTGTCATACTTGATCATTTCGCGATATTGCCATATTTTTTATGAAAGGATTTAGTTGAGAACATCGACGATAAAGTTCGCAACTTTTGGTCGCTGATAAAAAAAGCCTCGCCTGTACCGGAAGTAAATGATAAATGATAAGTGGGTTGTACTTGCTTTTCTACCTTCAAGGTACTCAAAGCGCTTTGACAGTATTTCCACATTCACCCATTCACACACACATTCACACACTGATGGCGGGAGCTGCCATGCAAGGCGCTAACCAGCAGATCAGGAGCAAGGGTGAAGTGTCTTGCCCAAGGACACAACGGACGTGACTAGGATGGTAGAAGGTGGGGATTGAACCCCAGTAACCAGCAACCCTCCGATTGCTGGCACGGCCACTCTACCAACTTCGCAACGCCGTGACGTAGCGTGACGTCACAGGCTGGAGGGCTCCTCACATTTGCCCATTGTTTACAATGCAGCGAGAGCAATTCGGACCGAGAAAGCGACGATTACCCCATTAATTTGAGCCAGGATGAAAGATGTGTGGATGAGGAAAGTGAGAGTGAAGGATTAGAGTGCAGTGCAGGACGCATCTTTTTTCGCTCTGACCGTAACTTAGGTACCAGCTGGCTCATTGGATTCCACACACTCTCCTTTTTCGGCGAAGCTCTTTAGCTACGGAGCTAACGTGATAGCATCGTGCTTAAATGCAGATAGAAACAAAAGAAATAAACCCCTGACTGGAAGGATGGACAGAAAATCAACAATACTATTAAACCATGGACCTGTAAATACACGGTTAATGCTTTCCAGCTTGGCGAAGCTTAACAATGCTGTTGCTAACAACGCCATTGAAGCTAACTTAGCAACGGGACCTCACAGAGCTATGATAAAAACATTAGCGCTCCACCTACGCCAGCCAGCCCTCATCTGCTCATCAACACCCGTGCTCACCTGCGTTCCAGCGATCAACGGAAGGACGAAGGACTTCACCCGATCATCCGTGCGGTCGGCGGCTAGCGTCGGATAGCGCGTCTGCTATCCAAGTCAAAGTCCTCCTGGTTGTGTTGCTACAGCCAGCCGCTAATACACAGATCCCACCTACAGCTTTCTTCTTTGCAGTCTTCATTGTTCATTAAACAAATTGCAAAAGATTCCCCAACACAGATGTCCAGAATACTGTGGAATTTTGAGATGAAAACAGAGCTTTTTTGTATTGGATTCAATGGTGTCCGAATACTTCCGTTTAACTATTGACGTCACACGCATACGTCATCATACATAGACGTTTTCAACCGGAAGTTTAGCGGGAAATTTAAAATTGCACTTTATAAGTTAACCCGGCCGTATTGGCATGTGTTGCAATGTTAAGATTTCATCATTGATATATAAACTATCAGACTGCGTGGTCGCTAGTAGTGGCTTTCAGTAGGCCTTTAATTGTAAACATATGTAGCACTAATCGTTCTCATCACCGGATTGGGGTAGGGTGGATAGGTCGGATGCGACCAGTTATAAGGGGACACACTTCCTGGAAAAAAAGGGTTGTTGTTGTGGAAAGAAGTCTGATAATAAACTCACCGGCATGGCACGGTTGGGAGACTGGCCGTGCCAGCAACCTGAGGGTTCCTGGTTCGATCCCCACCATCTACCAACCTTGTCATGTCTGCTGTGTCTTTGAGCAAGACACTTCACCCTTGCTACTGATGGGTGGTGGTTAGGGGCCTTCCATGGTAGCTCCCGCCATCAGTGTGTGAATGTGTGTGAATGTGGAAATAGTGTCAAAGCGCTTTGAGTACCTTGAAGGTAGAAAAGCGCTATACAAGTATAACCCGTTTACCATAACTACTGCTCTCTCGCCACATTGTCTCGACTCCCACACATTAATCATTTGGCACCGCGTCCTTAATGTGGTGCCAAACTTTGACAGTGACATCACTATTTTGTATTTGCAATCACCTAAAAAAAGATTGGTAGTATAAGAGAGTTTTAACAATACAGGTAAAATAAAAAATATCTACCTATATATCCTGTTTTTATTAGCTCGACTATATTGTTATTCACACTAGTGATGTGCAGATCGATACTAAAATACCGCCAGATATTTATGCTCAAACATCGATTCTTAAAATCAAATTATCGATATGTTTGGTATTTTATTTCAGGGGTGTCTAAACTTGTTCCTCCAAGGGCCGCATACTGAAAAGTCAAGTAAGAGGGGGCCATATTGATTTTTAATTTTTTTAATTATTTTTAATCAGATGTTTTAGCTTTGTATTATAAGTGACTAAGTATGTTAACAGTTCAGCTTTTCTCGTTACATACCCATTTTTTGCTCTTTTTTCTTACATTTTTACAGTTTTTTTTCCCCCATGTACGAATAACAAAAATAATGTGATTAACTTCATGAACACATCATTGTAATCATATTAATATTAATGTTCAGTTACACATTTAAAAATGTTTACTATGGTTGTAATTTTTCAAATTAACAAGTTTATATTTAATTTCTGAATTAACTAACTAAACTTTGTCTATATTTGAAGTGTGTTTTATTTATATTTCAAGAGCTTCTAACATTTCAGATCAGGGGTGTATAAAGTGTTTCCTCCAAGTGCCACATAGTGAAAAGTCAAGTATGAGGAGGCCATATTATTGTTTTATTTATTTATTTATTTTTTAAAACAGATGTTTTAGCTTTGTATTATAGGTGACTAAGTATGTCAATATGTATTCGAACAGTTCAGCTTTTCTCATTACATACCCATTTTTGCTCTTTTTCTTACATTTTTACAGTTGTTTTTCCCCCCATGTACGAATATCAAAAATAATGTGATTAACTTCATAATCACATAATTGTATTAATATTAATATTAATGTTCAGTTACACATTTAAAAATGTTTACTGTGGTTGTAATTTTTCTAATTAACAAGTTTGTATTTAATTTATGAATTAACTAACTAAAATTTGTTTATATTTGAAGGGTGTTTTATTTATATTTCAAGAGCTTCTAACATTTCAGATCAGGGGTGTATAAAGTTTTTCCTCCAAATTCCACATATTGAAAAGTCAAGTATAAGGAGGTCATATTGATTTGATTTTTTTAGACAGATGTTTTAGCCTTGTATTATAGGTGACCAAGTATGTTAATATTTATTTGAACATCTCAGCTTTTCTCATTACATACCCATGTGTTGCTCTTTTTTCTTAATTTGTTTTTGTTTTTTCCCCCCCATGTACAAATAAAAAAATATGTGATTAACTTTATAAACGCATTATTTTATTAATAATATTAACTCTCAGTTACACATTTAACAATGTTTACTATGGTTGTAAATGTTAAAATTAAAAAGTATATATTTATTTTTTTAATTAACTAACTAAACTTTGTTTATATTTGAAGTGTGTTTGATTTATATTTCAGGAGCTTTTAACATTTCAGATCAGGGGTGTATAAACGTTTTCCTCCAAGGGTTGCATACTGAAAAGTCAAGTATGAGGGGGCCATATTGATTGTTTTATTTTTTTTTTTAAACAGATGCTTTAGCTTTGTATTATAGGTGACTAAGTATGTTAATATGTATTGGAACAGTTTAGCTTTTCTTGTTACATACCCATTTTTTGCTCTTTTTTCGTACATTTTTACTGTTTTTTCCCCCCATGTACGAATAACAAAAATAATGTGATTCACTTCATAATCACATAATTGTATTAATATTAATGTTTAGTCATACATTTAAAAATATTTACTATGGTTGTAATTTTTCAAATCAACAAGTTTAATATTTAATTTCTGAATTAACTAACTAAACTTTGTTTATATTTGATGTGTGTTTTATTTATATTTCAAGCGCTTCTAACATTTCAAATCAGGGGTGTATAAAGTTTTTCCTCCAAGGGCCACATATTGAAAAGTCAAGTATGAGGGGGGAATTTTGATATATTTTTTATTAAAAAACAAAAACCCATACATATCCAAAGACAACTAGTAAAATGCAAATTGCAGCTGTCCACTCATCACATATTTTACTCTTTATTCTTATGTTTACAGTTTTTGAAAATACACAACTTCAAAAATTTTAGCGTGTATCAGAATTGATACCAGCCTTAATTTACTTAGTATCGGATCGGAAATAAAATTAGTAGTATCGCACAACACTCAAACACACCACTACCTTCAAGGTTTGGAATAAATATATAATTTTCCTTTTAGGTTGAGGAACACTTAGACAGGTATATTTGTAAGATCTATGGGTATTGCCGATACCCGCCTATTTACACAGTTCAGTACTTGATCAGCAAGTTAATCATTCAGAAGTGGGAGGGGGGCAGATAAAGGCTAAAATTAAAATTAAAGTCATATAGCTGAGGAAGGAATAAATGCTCCTCATTGTGGAAGTGAGTGGCTCTTAGAAGAGCCTTTGTGGGGATTAGAGTGTGAAGTAGTTTACTTCTTGGCGGCCTTCTCGGTCTTCTTGGGCAGCAGAACAGCCTGGATGTTAGGCAACACACCACCCTGGGCAATGGTCACACCTCCGAGGAGTTTGTTGAGCTCCTCGTCGTTGCGGACAGCCAGCTGAAGATGACGGGGGATGATTCTGGTCTTCTTGTTGTCACGGGCTGCGTTTCCCGCCAACTCCAGGATCTCAGCGGTCAGATACTCCAGCACTGCTGCCAGGTAGACAGGAGCACCGGCGCCGATACGCTCGCCATAGTTGCCCTTGCGGAGCAGACGGTGGACGCGACCCACTGGGAACTGCAGTCCAGCACGGGAAGACCTGGTCTTGGCCTTGGCTCTAGCCTTGCCGCCAGTTTTGCCACGTCCAGACATGATTATTAATGGGGATTATATACGCAGAGTATTGACTGACTTCAATATCTAGAAAACACAGCGAACAGCGTATTTATGCACTCCCATGCTGCTCTGTGATTGGCTGACTGTGTTAGGGAAGCTGTTGTCCAATCAGCAACAAGGTACCGCCCAGTTCTTTGTGTGTAACTCCCGCTTAAAACACGAGATATATAAATGGAGTATTGTTGGCGGGTTTTGGATGTTTGTTTAGAGGGCTTTATGGACACAATGGTGTACTCCTATTAGCTGCATTGTTAGCCACCTCTTACATGCCATATTTTAAGAGTTAGAATGCTTAAAGAAAAAAAAGGAAAAACATATGTGTTGTTGTCTTACAAAAGGATTATGAATGATAGGCAAAACTCCCAAATTCCCCTTTAAATGTCAGTTCCTTGTGTTGTTGTAATTTAGTGTAGTTTAGTTTATTAAGGATCCCCATTAGTCTACATCGCAGTGGAGAGTATTGTTCCTGGGGTCCAGGCCAAAAACTTCACACAATCACAAAACAAAAGATTACAAAGCAGTACAACATGATCGAATAATAAAATGTTGTGATACAAAAATAGCAACAAGGAACAAACAAAAAAATCAATAACTTCGAGTTTACATAATAATGTTCATACCAAACATAAAAAGAGCAATATAAAAAAATATATATATATATTTTTGCAAAAATGAAACAAAGAACCAATGGCCTAAAATATACACATTAGAGTACCAAAGACAAACAATAAGTGACTAAAAAGTACCATCCATCCATTTTCTACTGCTTGTCTCATAATCAATAAAATAGTCAATACCGAATGCAGCTGAGATAGGCTCCAGCACCCCCCCGCCCCTCCCCGCGACCCCGAAAGGGACAAGCGGTAGAAAATGGATGGATGGAATAATCAATAAAACCAGTCATGACATTAGGTACAATCTAGAACAGGGGTGTCAAACGTACGGCCCGAGGGCCGGATCAGGCCCGCGGACAATTTTATCCGGCCCGCGGGATGAGTTTGCAAAGTATGAAAATGTACCTGAAATTTTTGAATGAAAGAAACTGCTGTTCTAAATGTGTCCACTGGATGTCACAATAGCAATTCTTTGTATTAAAGTTAAAGTACCAATGATTGTCACACACACACTAGGTGTGGTGAAATTCGTCCTCTGCTTTTGACCCATCCCCTTGTTCACTTCCTGGGAGGTGAGGGGAGCAGTGAGCAGCAGCGGTGGCCGCGCTCAGGAATCATTTTTTGGTGATTTAACCCCCAATTCCAACCTTTGATGCTGAGTGCCAAGCAGGGAGGTAATGGGTCCCATTTTTATAGTCTTTGGTACGACTCGGCCGGGGTTTGAACTCACGACCTACCGATCTCAGGGCGGACACTCTAACCACAAGGCCACTGAACATGTGTAATAGTGCCTATTATTCGGGCACTATTGACAAGTGATGCACCGAAAATTTGGTCTTCTTAAGTAGAAACCGAAACCGGATGTTGTGATAAAATATTGTTTCTTTGGCCTACCACTAGGTCAGGAGTGTCAAATGTACGGTATTTTAATACACACACACCGAGCACCCATGTAGATCGGCACCTATGACAGTATCAGTCAAGGAAAATGATCAAACTACATAAATAACAAACTGTAATTTGATTTTGATAGCATTTTTTTATCTTGATAGATTGGACATTAACACCAGTGAGTTGACTGATGAACATTATTACATAATTTATTCAGAAAATATAAATAACAACAAATAAAGTATCTATACTATTAACGGCAACAGGTAATTGTAAAAAAAAACAAAAAAAAAACAGGATTTGTTCTTGTTCTATTTTTAAACAAAGAAAACAATCTGAAGTTGTCTTTATTTTTAAGTTATCGTGCCGTGATTTTACCAGTCCGGCCCACTTGGGAGTTGATTTTTCTCCATGTGGCCCCCGATCTAAAATGAGTTTGACACCCCTGATCTAGAACAATAATAATATAGTAGTTACACTTTTTTGCCACAAGATGGAGACACAAACAAACAACTGAGCTCAAAATCGATGCTTGTCGTTTTGTTTTGTTTTTTAAATAACTTGAAGTGATTATTTAATAATGTGGCATCTACCGACACAATAATCAGTTACTTTTAAAGAAATAATCATTACCCAAAAAAAAGGTTTATTATGGAAAATCCCAACTGTCTATTTGTTGACTCATTTCTCAAGTAGAGTGGACAAGTGAAGAATGATAAATTAATAAGTATAAAAGTGTTGCAGGGAAAAAATGACATGAATGTTGTTTATTGTTTTGATTGATTGATTGATTGATTGAGACTTTTATTAGTAGGTTGCACAGTGAAGTACATATTCCGTACAATTGACCACTAAATGGTAACACCCGAATAAGTTTTTCAACTTGTTTAAGTCGGGGTCCACTTAAATTGATTCATGATACAGATATATACTATCATATATACTATCATCATAATACAGTCATCACACAAGATAATCACATTGAATTATTTACATTATTTACAATCGGGGGTGTGGAGGGGGAGGGGGGGATATGGACATCAAGTAGTGGACATAGAGAGAGAGAGAGAGAGAGAGAGAGAGAGAGAGAGGGAGAGAGAGAGAGAGAGAGAGAGAGAGAGAGAGAGAGAGAGAGAGAGAGAGAGAGAGATCAGAAGGCATAAGAAAAAGAAAAAGTATCTGCATTTGATTGTTTACATTTGATTATTAGCAATCCGGGGAGGGTGTTAGTTTAGGGTTGTAGCTGCCTGGAGGTGAACTTTTATTGCGGTTTTGAAGGAGGATAGAGATGCACTTTCTTTTATACCTGTTGGGAGCGCATTCCACATTGATGTGGCATAGAAAGAGAATGAGTTAAGACCTTTGTTAGTTCGGAATCTGGGTTTAATGTGGTTAGTGGAGCACCCCCTGGTGTTGTGGTTATGGCAAAAAATAATGGGTCCCATTTTTATAGTCTTTGGTATGACTCGGCCGGGATTTGGACTCACAACCTACCGATCTCAGGGCGGACACTCTAACCACTAGGCCACTGAGTAGGTTATTGTTTTGTTTTTGAGTTTGGTTGTGTCAACACTTTGTAAATGGCTCTCATTCATCATTTATCTGCTCTTCTGATTCCTCTATCCGGTGGCACAACAACCACGCAGTCTGATAGTTTATAGAGGCTTTGCAGTCACGTGATAAAATCACGTGACTTTGTGTTACGCCGCCATCTTGCCGGTCAACCGGTCAACTCGTTCCTACGTGTTCGTACAGATTCAGTTTGATTTCTGCCCTACATTTTCACCGATTTCATCCGAATTATGGCTGATTTGCTATCCAATGAAGAGTCCAAGAAACGTTACCGAGAGAAGTGGAACCTTGTTGGCACAAAGGATCCGTACCTTTTACAGAGAAGCATGCTAGAATCAAAAAACACAGGACGAGATGTTGAACAGTCCCTTGTGCCAAATGTGGAGAGTACTCACTCGAGATGTCCTTGTTGTTGAGAGTGGTTGACAGACAACGTGGGGGTGTGGGGGGTGGGGTGTTCTTGTGAGTTGTATATGAGACTTGGTCAGGGTTAAATTCCAGGACAATTGGACAAGCGACACATCTTCAGTAGTGTGCCCTTGCATCATTGGGTGTTTCGGCCTTCAAACACTATACACCCTCCACAAAGGTGGCCCGCCGAAGGATGATCAGTCCTCAGCTTGTGTCCCGTGCTCAACTGTTCCTGAAATTCACCCTGTTATACTGCTGTTTTTGGGGCCCAACTGGGGTCCTTCCGCTTGAGCCAAATCCACTGGCTGCTTCTTTCGGCTGCCTCTGAGACTGCTCTGATGGTCCTCCGCAGGGCCTGACCGTGGCTGCCGAGTTCCCTCAGCAGTCTGATGGTAGACGACGCCACAAATCCTCTGCATCCCACTTCAACTGGATAGACTTTGGTGTTCCAGCCACACTGCCTCGCTTCTTCTGCTAGCTCTGAGTAGCGCAGCTTCTTACGTTCATAGGCCTCCTCCACAGAGTTCTCCCATGGGACTGTGAGCTCTATGACGTAAGCAGTCTTCACCGAAGGGGACCAGAGCACCAAGTCTGGCCTGAGGTTGGTAGAAGCAATCTCAGGTGGGAAAACCAGTTGTTTGCCGATGTCTGCCAGCATCTTCCAGTCGCGGGCCCTGTATAGGTGTCCTGCTTCTGGTTTGGTGGAAAGCTGTTTGGGTGTTTTCCCGCCCTCTCGGACAAACATTGTTGTCTTCATGGGATTGGATACTCTTGGTGGCAAGGAGTTGACGGCACCACGCATACTCTCCAGGGCTGATGCCAAGCTCTTGAGGACCTGGTTGTGTCGCCAGGTGTATCTCCCCTGCGTTAGGCTCGTCTTACATCCTGTCATGATGTGTCTGAGGGTTGCTGGAGTTGGGCAGAGGGCACAGATTGGATCCTCGCCATACCACTGATGGAGATTCTTTGGTGATGGGAGCACATCATACGTTGCTCTGATGATAAAGCTGATTTTACTTGCTTCCATCTGCCATAGCTCCTTCCAGCTTATCTTTCTCCTCTCCACTCCTTCCCACTGCATCCATTGCCCCTGTTTGGCGAGAGAGACAGCCTTCGCACTCCTTAAGACCTCCTCCTGGCGACGCACCTCCTCCACCACCAGCGTCCTCCGCTCTGATGTTGTAGCATTTTTCCAGGATGGTTCTCTTGCAGTCAGGCCAAAGCCTCCTCTTCCCTGTTGGACCTTTCCCACGATGTCTCTGTGCCTCAGGGCTGCTGTAGCTTGCTGCACCGCATCGGATGGTGTCCACTTCCGCCCAGTTACTAGGGGCGGTGCAACAGTACTAATGGTCTTGTCTCTGGAGTCCTTCAGTGTCATCTGGAGTCTAACTTTAGAACACTTGTATTCCTCAGTTAGACTAGTGAGAGGTAGCTCCAGGATCCCTTTGCCGTAGAGGCCGATGTTACTTAGACATTGTGGAATGCCAAGCCACTTTTTTGCATATGAAGTGATGGTTCGCTCCATCTTCTCCACAGTGGTTACTGGAACTTCATACACAGTGAGTGGCCACATTGTCCGGGGGAGGAGTCCAAATTGTAGGCACCAAAGCTTCAGTTTCCCTGGCAGTAGAGTCTTGTCTATGTTATTCAGGCTCTTCGCGATCTCTTGCCTTAGTTGTTCTATTTGTTGTTTGTCCTTGAGGCTTGCATTGTACCATCTGCCCAGGCTTTTGACAGGCTGCTCAGACACCGTTGGAATAGGGTCTTTGCCGATGTAGAACCTTGTATCTCTCAGCACCCCCTTGATTATGGAGATGCTTCGAGATTTACTAGGCTTGAATTTCATTCGGGCCCACTCGATGTTCTCCTGCAGCTTTCCAAGTAGACGCTTAGTGCATGCTGCAGTAGTGGTTAGTGTTGTCATGTCGTCCATGTAAGCCCTGATAGGTGGAAGACGGAGCCCAGCCCTGGTTCGTTCACCACCCACCACCCACCTTGAGGCCCTCATGATGACTTCCATGGCCATTGTGAAAATCAGGGGTGAAACTGTGCAGCCTGCCATGATGCCTACTTCCAAGCGCTGCCATGTTGTAGTAAAGTTGGCTGTTGTGAAGCATAGCTGCAGGTCTTGGAAGTAGTTCTTGACCAGTGTGGTGATGGGTTCTGGTACAAGGAAGAAGCTAAAAGATTCCCAGAGAAGTTCATGGGGAACTGAGCCAAATGCATTGGCCAGGTCGAGGAAGGTTACATGAAGATCTCTCTTATCCTTCTTGGCTGCTTGGATCTGATGCCAGATCATGCTTGTATGTTCTAGGCAGCCAGAGAATCCTGGAATTCCAGCTTTCTGTACAGATGTATCAATGTATTTGTTTTTTACCAGGTATGTGGACAGCCTCTGAGACACCACGCTGAAAAAGATTTTCCCCTCAACATTGAGAAGACAGATTGGTCTGAACTGGCTGATTTCCGATGCATCCTTTTCTTTAGGTATTAGCACACCACCAGCCCTTCGCCAAGCCTTGGGTATTCCTTGCTTCTGCCACACTACCCTCATGAGTTTCCATAGAAAGCGTAGTACATCCGGTGCGTTCTTGTAGAGCTTATATGGTACTCCGTTAGGTCCCGGAGCCGATGCTGCTCTTGCTCGTCGGACTGTGTTCTCTACTTCTTTCCATTTCGGAGGGCTAGTGTCCAGGTTGAATACAGGTGGTTGAATTGGCGGGATTTCAGGTGGGATGACTATATGCTCCTGCCTTTTTGAGTCGTGGTGAATCTTTTCCAGGTGTTGCTCCAGTTCCTGCTTTGATGTTTTCAAAGTTCCGCTTTTTTCCTTTGTGAAGAGGTCTTTGACAAACTTGAAGGGGTCTTTATAGAAACGAGTTCTTGTGTGTTCTTTCTTCTTGCGAAGCTTCCTCAAGTTTTCCGCTCTCCGCAAGGTTGCTAGCCGGCTCTTGATGTCTGCTTGGAGTAGCATGAGACCTTCCCTCTCAGCGTCGTCTGCTTTTTTCCATAGCTTTCTTATCTGCCTCCTCTCTCTGATAAGCCTGTCGATCTCCTGCTGCCTCCTGGATTTAGCTGGCGGTGGTAGATTCTTTCCACTTCTCCCTTTGCTCACTCCAAAACGTTCTTGTCCGTAGTTGTAAATTATGTCGCCCATCCTTTCGATCTTTCCCTCTGCTGTGCCTGTTTGTTGCTCCAGGATTTCTGTAAGGTCCCTGTTGATTGTCTCCCATTCTTTCTTGTCAACAGATTTGGGCCACTTTACACCAGGTTTGTGCCCTTTGATCTTTCTCTCCATTGGAGGTCTTTGTGGTTGTGCGGGCTCCTCCACCAGCATGTCTGTGCTTGTATTACCTTCTTCAGATACAGGGGTGCTGATGCTCTGCGAACTTTGGTTTGTGTCCCGTCGCTGTGCTTCACTCGACTGACTTGACTGATTACTTCGTAACAAGTATTGATCAATGCGAGGCCCTTGTCTCTGCTCTCTCAGGCACCTTTTCCTCCCTTGATGGATCTTTAAGCCCGTTGTTGATGTTACTTTGTTCCAACCACAGATGCACACCTGAAGCTTGTGTCCCACTGCTGTTGTTGCTGTCTCGTGTGTTGTGCTCTCCTTGTTCATAGTGATTTCCGTTCCTAGGTCAGTAACCGTGTTGTCAGCCAATGAGCCATCTTGCGCCCCCGCTCTCGCAGGCTCTAGGGGTATTTTCCTTTGTTTACTTTTCGTAGCATTTTGCGGGTGTCTCCAATTAGCTGAATCAGCGTTGGGGACTGCCATCATGGGGAGCTAGCCCATGACAGCCCCAGTGGGGTCTGTTCCCTCCTGTCAGCTGTCTCTCCAAGCTGTCACATGGACTTTCCCATGTTGTCAGCTGTCCTTTCACAGCCGTCACTGGACGTGTCCAGACGATCAGAATCAAAAAACACAGGACGAGATGTTAAACAGTCCCTTGTGCCAAATGTGGAGAGTACTCACTCGAGATGTCCTTGTTGTTGAGAGTGGTTGACAGACAACGTGGGTGTGTGGGGGGTGGGGTGTTCTTGTGAGTTGTATATGAGACTTGGTCAGGGTTAAATTCCAGGACAATTGGACAAGCGACACATCTTCAGTAGTGTGCCCTTGCATCATTGGGTGTTTCGGCCTTCAAACACTATACACCCTCCACAAAGGTGGCCCTAAAATCACCTGAGCATTTTGCAACAGCCGACCTGCCTGAACTCTCATATCCAGACATTTATAATTACCTCGTCGATTCACCATCTCCGTACACTGGAAAGGACCTTAAGGCATACAAGAGTCTGGATGCCTAGAAGTATTTTACAGCAGGTTTTGTGCATGATGGGCTGATATGGCAGATTCCAAACAAGAATGGATTTCTTCTCATGACCAAGGTAAGGAAAAAGCACACACAGAAGAGCCTACTGTCTGTTTACAAATCCGCGTGGCAGTAACAGTGTGATTGTGAAAAAACTACTGAAGTGATTCTAATGAAAACTCACATTGTTAAGCTTTTTTTTTTTTTTATTACAAAAGGCCTCCTGTTCAAAAATGCTTTTAATTAAAAAACTGTTTCACAAACTTCATATTGAAATTTTCCAATTTTTCTCTATGCATTACATAATTGCAAAAAACTACTATAGACTTTGTGAAACAATAAAAGATTAGCCTGACAATTTATCGTATTCAGTTTAAGGATGTGACCAAACAATATTATAAAAAAATTCTATCAAAAATTGCTTTGTAAAAAACTGTTTCCAGGAGCTTCATATTGAAATCTGAGAAATTAATTCCTACAATAAAACAACATTACATAATTTCCAACTATTCTGTATAGAGCTTATGAAACAGTTTCTACAAAAATATTTTTTAGAATTCATGCTTGATAATTCGTTTTGGTTTCTTGCTCAAAATGAACCAGGTTTAAATTTTCAGGCTAATTTAATGAATGATTCATGAGAAAATTTACCAAATGCCAGGTAAAATATGCATAAATGGACAGTAAGAGGTCTAGCCTTGTATATTATATCCAAATTAGGGACTGAAAATAATATAAGGTATGTCATATTATCTGTTTCAGGTAAAACACTCTCAACGGATGAATGATCCTCCCCTCAGACCTTGGGTAGCAATAGCGAAAGATGGTCAGATCCTGTGCTGCCACTGTACCTGCATGGCTGGATTGGGTGAAACATGTTCACATTCAGCAGCATCCCTATTCGCCCTGGAGACATTAATACGTATGAAGACAGCCACTCCATGCACATCACTACCTTGTCAGTGGCTGAAACCATCAGCATCGCACATAGAATATGCTGAAGGATGCAATATCGATTTTGCCCGTCCAGCCCAGAAACGAAAGTCAGAAGTTTCAACTCCTGAGGAAAGTGCTGCGAGAAAACTGCTGAATGTTCCTCCACCAACTGAAGAGCAGAAAGCTGCCTTTTACAAGGCTTTGTCTGAATGCGGTGGAAGACCAGCAATTTTGAGCATTGTCCCTGACTATGCTGACAACTTTGTGCCAAGGGCAGTGAAGCGAAAGCTTCCTGTACCTCTCTCACAGCTGTACGATTCTGGCAATATGAAACTCAGCCCAGATGAACTTGCACTGAAATGCCGGTCAGAGCTGGAAAAGTTACATTCCATTACCAGAGAGCAGGTTTGTATAAATAATTTATTGTTCTCCAACCTGCTACAAATAATCTAATCATAGTGAAAACAATTTTTATTCAAATGTTTTTCAGATATCTGCAGTTGAAGAAGAGTCCAGGGGCCAAGCAACATCAACAACTTGGTTTCAACAAAGAGCTGGGCGAATTACGGCCTCCAATTTTAAGGCAACGACCAGGACCAATGTCTCAAAGCCATCCAAGTCATTGATCAAGAGAATCTGCTATCCTGAACTGTGTAGATTTTCAACAGCCGCAACTAGGTGAGACATTGGATTTGAAAATTTAATTTGCGTTGCAATATAATTAAATTACATTTTAATTTCAATTTGTATTTTCAATTTGTATTTATTGTTTGTAGTTTCAATTTGTATTTATTGTTTGTATTTGAATCTACTCTTCTTTATGAACTTTCAGACTTCATAAAGAAGGTAAATTGCATATGGTTGTGGGTGCTTAACAATCTTAAGTAAGGCAGTCGGTAATCTTAGTAGTTAGCTTTCAGATTGCGTAAAAGAGGTAATTGTGTAATACATGGTTATGCGTGCTTTCTCTCGCTTATCTGTCTATCAACTGTCATCCCTTAAATGTCGCACTATTCTTTTTCTTCTTTCTGCCTATTGAAATGGTTTGTCAAATCGCTTTACTATGTGTGCTTATAACCAAAGTACTACCTTTCATATTTACGTTTATATTCATCATTTTATTTTTAGATGGGGTTGCGATCACAAGTCGGACGCAAGGAAGCGGTACGAAGCGGCCTAAACGTTGCCGAAACCGGATTCCACATGTCTGCCGACCGTCCATATTTTGGCGCATCACCGGATGGGCTACTCTCGTGTGACTGCTGTGGCAAAGGGTGCCTCGAAATTAAGTGTCCCTTCCGCATCAAAGATAAAGGAGTGGAAGAGGTTGCTGGTGAGTCCAAGGCGGTCTGTTTGGAGCAGAAATCGAACGGCAATTGCGTGCTACGTGAAGACCACCAGTATTATTACCAAGTACAATCACAACTGTATTGTACTGGCAGGAAGTACTGTGACTTTTGTCGTATGGAAGGAGAATCTACTCTTTATTCAGCGCATCATTCCTGATGATTCCTTCCTGGCAAACGAACTGGCCAAGATGGACAATTTCTATCTCCGTTGTATTATGCCAGAGCTATTAGCTGAAGTGTACACCAGGGGTCACCAACCTTTTTGAAACCAAGAGCTACTTCTTGGGTACTGATTAATGCGAAGGGCTACCAGTTTGATACACACTTAAATAAATTGCCAGAAATAGCCAATTTGCTCAATTTACCTTTAACTCTATGTTGTTATTAATAATTAATGATATTTATCTTTGTGGAATTACTGATCATCTTAATGATTTCTCACAATAAATATATATAGAAACAGATACATATCAATATGCAACACTTTATTTTTATATTTTCTCTAAGTGCACATTTTTCAAATTGAACATTTTCAAATGATCACTTCTAAGACAGTCTTGTGAAATCACAATATCCCATTTTAACTAGCTAGCCACTAACATTTTTTAACAAATCATGAATTACTTTGCACCATGTTTGTACAAATAATAACTCATGTAAAATACAAAAGTAAACTCTCAAATTTTTAAATAAATCATGTCACACTTTGAGCTGGACACCAAATCTGGGGCCGTACTTATCAAGCTTCTTAGAGTGCCATTTTACACTTAAGTCCTGAGAATTTGCGAAATTTAGTCCTACTCTCAAACTTAAGAATAAAAGCTTTTTATCAACGTTCTTAAGTCTAAGAATCACTCCTACTCTCCACGATATTTAAGAGACCTTCAGAGGTGTCTTAAGTGGTTAGGAGTTGCCAGCAGGGGATGGCACCGAGGCGAGAGAGACGTGCGCGAACGTTCAGGGAACGGAACAATGTTTTTTTTATTTTTTTATGACGAGCAGCTGATCAAACGGTATCGTTTAGACAGAGCGGATATTATTTTTGTCACAGATTTAATACTTTTCGATTCCTTGTTGATTTCTGCATGTGTCTGCAGTGGGCTAGTATATATAGAGCCACCCACACCAGTTTCAAATTAGTTGCCTAATTAATGAATTGGAAAGAAAATGTTATGACAGTAGCGTATGTGTGTGGCCGTGAGGTGAGTGACGTCAGTGAGTGTGTGGGCGAGAGAAGAGAGGGATCGGTAGCGTGAGTGCCGGCGGGGACTAGTTTGTTTTGTATTATTTTGTAGTTTATTGTCAAAATATACACTCCCATTGTCCACTTAAATATTTCCAAGATATTTCTTTATTCTTAGACAACGGATTCCCTTCCGTGATTGGTCATTTCTATGGACACAGAAATGACGTCACCTAAAATTGCGTTTACGGCACATAGTAATGTCGTAATTCAGCTCTGAGTGTGACACTTAAGATTCAGTCCTACACTTCGCTGAAAGTGTGAGTAAGACGCTTGATAACTAACTTTTAAGTGCAGCTTTCAGCGAATAATTTATTAACTCTTAAGTCAACTCTTAGCAGACTTCTTAGGAGTAATTCTAAGAAGCTTGATAAGTACGGCCCCTGGTATCTATTTCTTTGTCAGTTAGTGAAGACCAAGTCTTTAAAATATTTTCTTGGATTTTCAAATTCTATTTGAGTTTTGTCTCTCTTAGAATTAAAAATGTCGAGCAAAGCGAGACCAGCTTTCTAGTAAATAAATACAATTTAAAAAATAGAGTCAGCTCACTGGTAAGTGCTGCTATTTGAGCTATTTTTAGAACAGGCCAGCGGGCTACTCATCTGGTCCTTACGGGCTACCTGGTGCCCGCGGGCACCGCGTTGGTGACCCCTGGTGTACACGGTAGAACAATCTGTTGCTACCACTGCATCCGCTTCGGAAGAGTTTGTTTGCTACTGCTGTAACCCTCCCACTGAGGATATGTTGGTTTGTAAATCCGAGAACTGCAGCACCAAAGCATTCCGCATGAAATGTCTTGGCATAAAACGAGTCCCACAACGATGGGTTTGCCCTAACTGTAAGAAGTTGGAAGTAAAACAGAAAAAGTTGTTTCTGTAAGATTCTTTCCTGGTATTTATTACAGAAAAAATATGGATGCAACATCATTACTCAAATGGTACAATTGGGTCGGATAAATTTGTAAGTGCGCATGACACTTGTACAATTGTATCTAATGTTGTGAAACCACCGTCATCACATGACAATAAAGAGATGGGTATGATATTTTCCATCATGGTATACTTTTGTCTTGCGAGTCCAATAACTCTCTCTACATGGATACGGACAGCAGCCAATCCTCTGGTGCCCTCAACATCTAGTGGATTAAGCTGCCTTCTTTTCCAATCTCAGCGTGCACCACATCTTCACCAGCGGGTAGTTGATCATTTTCACAAGGGACAGACTGGGAAATATTGACAAGTGCTGCTGCTGCTGCCAATGCCCTCTCGCGGTCTCTCTTACGCTGCTTGACATTTTGTCTTCTCTCAAAGATCTTCATTGAACATTTGAGTTTTCGTTCGTGAGGTGACTGGGTATGCTCAAATATACTTGGCACATAGTCTGGGGATAGTGGATCTTCGCTTTTTGCACCTGAAACAATTAAACAATCACATTATTCATAATGACTGCCATAAATAATTAAGCACGTTGTTGATGGGGATATACCCAGTTCAATTTGTTTTGCAATGGCATTTCATAACTTGACATATTAAAAAAACTGAATAGAGTGAAATCATTCAGATATCTATTTAAGTTGCTACCGTTTTTCTTATTTTTTCATGATACTTCATCTGATTGGCTTGAGAACTTTACCAATAAAAACTTTAACCTTGTGCCAATGGCTTGAAAACTTTACCAATGTAGATTTTACCTTGTGCCAAATGAAGTAACAAAAAGCCTCTTGTTCAAAAATGCTTCAATAGAAAAAAAATTAATGCTGAAACGTCAGTTGTCAGAATTTCAGCATTAATCAATTACACATATTCTGGAAATCAATGACTTACTTTCATTATAGTATGAGTCCATTGTATCAGCTGTTATGTGTAATGTATTAATGCTGAAATTCTGACAACTGACGTTTCAGCATTAAGGATAGTTTACGCCATTTACGCAAGCGTTCTTCTTCTCCTCCTCTTTGGGCTTGCCGTTTAACCATCAAACAAACGCCATGGGAACATCGCCCCCTGGAGTTACAAATTCCGATGGGTAACAGATTTCGGTACAACACCGGCAAGATGGCCGCCAAGCTAATGTCACGTGGCTGATGACGTCAGCTGCAAAGCCTCTATACATCAATGATGAAATCTTAATTTAAAGATGTGATATTTGGTTTTACACTATATGAACAAAAATTTGAAAAGGAATTTTACCTTTGCAACCTCATTATACTATTGGCTAAGTTTTATATTCATAAATGTAAGTTTCTCAATACCCGACCTGTCTTTTGTGCCTTTAAAAAAGAGTTAGAACTGTACATTAAGACACTCTCTACCTCTAGCAACCAGAAAGCTGTGAAGACGATTATGCTGTGTTCCAAATTTGAGTTGTTTACTGAAATTGAGTGAGCCTATGGCTTTGCACTTTGTTTATATTATATATATATGTTGTTTTTTTTGCATTCTATTTTAGTTACTTTGAATTTATAACCCCCTGGCGCTGCTTTTTATTCTTTTTGTACTGTTTTGTACTACTTTTGTACTTATTTGATTGTTGAAATGTATAAATAAAACTTTAAAAAAAAAAAAAAAACTCTTACGGAAAAAAATAAATAAATAAAATAAAATGATGAAATCTTAACATTGCAACACATGCCAATACGGCCGGGTTATCTTATAAAGTGCCATTTTAAATTTCCCGCTAAACTTCCGGTTGAAAAACTACTTTGGATATGACGCATGCGCGTGACGTCACACGATCCGCGGAAGTGGTTCGACCCCTTCGGACCCGATAAAAAAAAACCCTGTTTTCTTCGACAAAATTCCACAGTATTCTGGACATCTGTGTCGGTGAATCTTTTGCAATTTGTTCAATTAACAATGGAGACTACAAAAAAGAAAGCTGTGAGTGGAAAGCGGTGTGCTGCTGCGGGATGTAGCAACACAAAGACGAACACAACCGGCGTTGCATTGTTTTTATTCCCAAAAGATGGCGGCCAAGCTTTACTATGGAACAAAGAAGTCAAGCGAAAACGGTTGGATTGGACCACACACACAAAGTACAGTGCATTATGCAGCGAACATTTCGAACGATCATGTTTCGAAGAGGGTCCCTTGCAAAGGGCAGCGATGGGCATCGCCACCACCCGTCGACTCGTGTTGAAGAAAGGCGCGAAGCCAACTATTTTCAACAGACCACGGTCAGGCTTAAGTGCAAGTTCGACAAGTTCCGAGCACCCCACAACCTCCACAAGTGGACAGACTGTGCGCATGAGGTCTGCATTTGCCAAAAGGGAAAGGAAGAGGGTAAGAATCTTGATTTCCAGTTTCCATAGTCAGACTACACTGTTCCAATATCCATTTCTTTGTTCTCAATTGTTGATGACTGATGATAACAACCAAACCTAACCCCCCTCCACACCCCGGATTGTAAATAATGTAAATAATTCAATGTGTTTATCTTGTGTGATGACTGTATTATGATGATAGTATTTATCTGATACTATATATCTGTATCATTAATCAATTTAAGTGGACCCCGACTTAAACAAGTTGAAAAACTTATTGGGGTGTTACCATTTAGTGGTCAATTGTACAGAATATGTACTTCACTGTGCAACCTACTAATAAAAGTCTCAATCAATCAATCAAAACTCACACACACAGTCATAGACTACTCCAGTGGTTCTCAACTTTTTTTCAGTGATGTACCCCCTGTGAACATTTTTTTTAACTCAAGTATCCCCTAATCCAGTGACTCTCAAACTTTTTTTGTCATCCCCCACTTTGGACAAGGGGGAGTTTTCAAGCCTCACCTGCCCCCATCGCCCCAACAGAACGCTAATGCCAAGCTTAACATGTTCAAATTTATTGAACATCAAGTCACATCAAGTTGTATACATTCAAACTCAATAACATAAAATAACATCAAGTTCAATAATAAATAAAATAACTGTGCAGCTGTGGTATAACTTGCATCAAGTTCAATAATAAATAAAATAACTGTGCAGCTGTGGTATAACTTGCATCAAGTTCAATAATAAATAGAACAAAAGTGTTATAACTTGCATCAAGTTCAATAATAAATTAAATAAAAGTGTTATACCTTGCATCAAGTTCAATAATAAATCAAATAACTTGCATCAAGTTTAATAATAAATAAAATAAAAGTGCCACTTTGCAATCTTTGGAGAAAAAAAAAGGAGGAGCTATGCATTTGGCAAGACAGGGCCAGTGAACATGAGTTTGAAAAGCCTATCTCACACAGATAAGATGTGGCAAAGGGGAGAAGAATGGACACAGCTCTCTGCCCGATGAGTGGATATTGATTAGCCTGCTACCCATCTGCGCGAAAGTTTGTTCCGCTTAGCCCCGCCCCCATTAGTTACTTTTATCAAGTCACATCAAGTTGTATACATTCAAACTCAATAACATAAAATAACATCAAGTTCAATAATAAATAAAATAACTGTGCAGCTGTGGTATAACTTGCATCAAGTTCAATAATAAATCAAATAACTTGCATCAAGTTCAATAATAAATAAAACAAAAGTGTTATAACTTGCATCAAGTTCAATAATAAATACCAAAAAAAGTGTTGTAACTTGCATCAAGTTCAATAATAAATAATTAAAAAAAAGTGTTAACTTGCATCAAGTTCAATAATAAATCAAATAAAAGTGTTATAACTTGCATCAAGTTCAATAATAAATCAAATAAAAGTGTTATAACTTGCATCAAGTTCAATAATAAATCAAATAACTTGCATCAAGTTTAATAATAAATAAAATAAAACTGCCACTTTGCAATCTTTGGAGAAAAAAAAAGGAGGAGCTATGCATTTGGCAAGACAGGGCAAGTGAACATGAGTTTTACAGTACTCCAGCATTAGTGGCTGCAATGAGCCTGTTTTGCAATGCACAACTTTTCAAATCGGGGTTGCAGGCTTGACCCTGCCACTCCTAAGTCATGCTCAATGTTCAGCTGAGACCTGTACTTCGAGTGAAGCAACAGCTGAAAAGCCTATCTCACACAGATAAGATGTGGCAAAGGGGAGAAGAATGGACACAGCTCTCTGCCCGATGAGTGGATATTGATTAGCCTGCTACCCATCTGTGCGAAAGTTTGTTCCGCTTAGCCCCGCCACCATTAGCTACTGTTGCTATGTCTGTCAAACTTTCGCTCCTACCTAGAAATTTAAAGCCTACAGGAAAAATAAGTAATTTACATTTATTTATATAGCGGATTTCACAGACAGAATCACAGTGATTTACAGTGTGTATAGAAAATGAAAGCATAGTAAAAAAAAAAAATCTTAAAATATAATAAAAATAATAAAAATTAAAGTGACATTTCCTCTCGTTCCTCGCGCCCCACCTGTCATGTCTCTATTCCCCACCAGTGGGGCGTGCACCACACTTTGAGAAACGCTGCCCTAATCAGAGCAAAGCATTTTTGTTTGAAAAAAAGAGAAAAAAAAGTAAAATACAGCACTATGTCATCAGTTTCTGATTTATTAAATTGTATAACAGTGCAAAGTATTGCTCATTTGTAGTGGTCTTTCTTGAACTATTTGGGAAAAAAAGATATAAAAATAACAAAAAACTTGTTGAAAAATAAACAAGTGATTCAATTATAAATAAAGATTTCTACACATAGAAGCAATCATCAACTTAAAGGCCTACTGAAATGAATTTTTTTTATTTAAACGGGGATAGCAGATCTATTCTATGTGTCATACTTGATCATTTCGCGATATTGCCATATTTTTGCTGAAAGGATTTAGTATAGAACAACGACGATAAAGATTGCAACTTTTGGTATCTGATAAAAAAAAGGCTTGCACCTACCGGAAGTAGCGTGACGTAGTCAGTTGAACATATACGCAAAGTTCCCTATTGTTTACAATGATGGCCGCATGAAGTGAGAGAGATTCGGACCGAGAAAGCGACAATTTCCCCATTAATTTGAGCGAGGATGAAAGATTTGTGGATGAGTAAAGTGCAAGTGAAGGACTAGTGGGGAGTTGAAGCTATTCAGATAGGGAAGATGCTGTGAGAGCCGGGGGTGACCTGATATTCAGCTGGGAATGACTACAACAGTAAATAAACACAAGACATATATATACTCTATTAGCCACAACACAACCAGGCTTATATTTAATATGCCACAAATTAATCCTGCATAAAAACACCTGCGTGTTTGTTATGCTAGCTCCTAGCTCCTCTGCTAGCTCCTAGCTCCATAGAACACGCCAATACAATTCAAACACCTGATCAACACACACAATCACTCAGCCCAAAAGACCGTTTACCTAACCCAAGGTTCATAAAGCTTATATATTTTTTAAAAGTTACGTACGTGACGCGCACATACGGTCAAGTTATCGAATGTTTAGCAGCCAAGGCTGCATACTCACGGTACCTGATATTCAGCTGGGAATGACTACAACAGTAAATAAACACAAGACATATATATACTCTATTAGCCACAACACAACCAGGCTTATATTTAATATGCCACAAATTAATCCTGCATAATAACACCTGCGTGTTTGTTATGCTAGCTCCTAGCTCCTCTGCTAGCTCCTAGCTCCATAGAACACGCCAATACAATTCAAACACCCGATCAACACACACAATCACTCAGCCCAAAAGACCGTTCACCTAACCCAAGGTTCATAAAGCTTATATATTTTTAAAAAGTTACGTACGTGACGCGCACGTACGGTACGGTACGTGTTATGCTAGCTCCTAGCTCCTCTGCTAGCTCCTAGCTCCATAGAACACGCCAATACAATTCAAACACATGATCAACACACACAATCACTCAGCCCAAAAGACCGTTCACCTAACCCAAGGTTCATAAAGCTTATATATTTAAAAAAAGTTACGTACATACGCAAAAAAAAGCCAAAGCTGCATACTCACAGTAGCACGTCTGCGTCTTTGTCATCCAAATCAAAGTAATCCTGGTAAGAGTCTGTGTTGTCCCAGTTCTCTACAGGCGTCTGTGTATCCAAATCAAAAGTCCTCCTGGTTAGAGTCTCTGTTATCCGAGTTCTTCCATCTTGACTGCATCTTTCGGGAATGTAAACAAAGAAGCGCCGGCTGTGTACTGTTGTGGCTGACTACGTTCGAAAAATACGTCCATTTCGCACCGACAACTTTCTTCTTTGCTTGCTCGGCTTCCTTCTCCATAATGCAATGAACATGATTGAAACAGATTCACGAACACAGATGTCCAGAATACTGTGGAATTATGAAATGAAAACAGAGCTTTTTCGTATCGGCTTCAATGTGGAAGGCATACCCGTGTTCGTCGGGCTACGTCACACGCATACGTCATCCTCAGAGGCGTTTCGAACCGGAAGTTTAGCGGCAAATTTAAAATGTCACTTTATAAGTTAACCCGGCCGTATTGGCATGTGTTATAATGTTAAGATTTCATCATTGATATATAAACTATCAGACTGCGTGGTCGGTAGTAGTGGGTTTCAGTAGGCCTTTAAAGTGCCCTCTTTGGGGATTGTAATAGAGATCCATCTGGATTCATGAACTTCATTCTAAACATTTATTTTGTTGAAGTATTATTCAATAAATATATTTATGAATGATTTTTGAATTGTTGCTATTTTTAGAATATTTTTAAAATTCTCACGTACCCCTTGGCATACCTTCAAGTACCCCCAGGGGTACGCGTACCCCCATTTGAGAACCACTGGACTACTCCGTGAACAATGAAATAAATTAACAATAAAATAGTCTACATATAATTATTGCTTCAAGTTCTTCTGCAGTATAAAGTATTGTACATTTACTGACATTACTGTCAATAGTGTCAATACTGTCAATAGATTACAATAGACAATAATAGAAAGTATTGTACATTTACAGGCAATAGATCAGATCATGGCCAGTACGACTACGGCATCAGTGGTGGATGAACCAAAGGCAATGGCACTAGATTTGCCTGATGAGGAGGGCGATCAAGATCAGGTTCGATTTGTTTTCCCAATCAATGTTCAAATGGATTACAGTTCAAGCCCAATACAAAAGTATTCATAATTTATGT
The DNA here is from genome assembly GCF_033978785.1 of Entelurus aequoreus. Lineage (NCBI taxonomy): Eukaryota > Metazoa > Chordata > Actinopteri > Syngnathiformes > Syngnathidae > Entelurus > Entelurus aequoreus. The sequence goes on along the minus strand of NC_084738.1, from coordinate 65,125,471 downwards.
AAATGAGGTATCCATATTACATGTAGCTGTTTCTCCATTTCCAGGGAAATACAAGAGAACAAGGATGCCAGACGGACAGGGTACCGATTGGGACAGGAATGACCAGTAGCAAGAGCATCCAAACAGGGAGAATACATCATAGATCAAAGGGTATGTCTATTTCGGTGATGAACATGATTCTGCACATCACAGTACACATTGCACAGCTGCCTGTGCAGAGTAGAGTAGACAGATAAATTAGGTGATTCAAAGACAATAATTAGTATGTGATTCTAGTTTGATTTGAACAGATTATATAAAACAACTTGTGTTTGATTTTATTGCTAGGACACCAGGTGACCCCAGAGATCCTCGAGAGGGTTAGAGCTCGGCTGGCCAGGGTTAGAGAAGTCCCATCGTCAAGTGTAGCAGCTCCATCTGACAGCCCCGCGATGCAGACTAACATAGCAACTCCAGGTGCGTCTGGAATGAAAGCCAAGCTACGACCACCTCCTGCATTGTTTGATGAAGGACCAGCATCAAGTCCCACTGCGCCTTTTGTTAGTGGTTCTTCCGATGACAGCTACGTGCCGAGTGAGTCATCGACATCGGATCCGTGTCAATCTGACGGGTTGCCGGATCGCCCACGTACTCACCAGATGCGTGAAGAGGGCTGCCACAAGGAAGCGAAGTACATCATCTTTGATTCGTGCCTCCAGAGTCTCATCAAGTGGTGTCACTGTCCAGTCTGTGGCAGCCAGGACATAAGCCCTTCTTGGGATTCGAACGGTACACAGCTGACCATGACTCTTCAATGTGCATCATGTGACTAGAGGAGTAGTTGGAGCAGCCAGCCAAGCTGCAAGTGCTGAACAGCATCGGAGTGGTCACTTATATGAAGAGAACATTTTTATTCCGGTGACCATGGATGAAGTGCTGGCTGTCCAGAGTTGGGACCCGGGTTGGACCGCTCGCCTGTGCATCGGTTGGGGACATCTCTGCGCTGCTGACCCGTCTTCGCTCGGGACCTATCTGAATCGCTTCCAATCCCCACTAGTCCTTCACTTGCACTTTCCTCATCCACAAATCTTTCATCCTCGCTCTAATTAATGGGGAAATCGTCGCTTTCTCGGTCAGAATCGCTCTCACTTCTGGCGGCCATCATTGAAAATAATAGGAAAGACTCAGCAGCCCCAACTCTTGTGACGTCACGCTACTTCCGGTAGGGGCAAGGGTTTTGTTTATCAGAGACCAAAAGTTGCGAACTTTATCGACGTTGTTCTATACTAAATCCTTTCAGCAAAAATATGGCAATATCGCAAAATTTTAAAGTATGACACATAGAATGGATCTGCTATCCCCGTTTGAATAAAAAAATGTAATTTCAGTAGGCCTTTAATGTTCTGACCAAAATGATCTATTACCATAAAAGGAAACGTTTGTATAATATACATTTGTGTCGTATCTGAGGCATTTGTAATGTTATTATTCCGCTATAACAGAATGTTAGCTGGTTTAGCACAGCCATAAAATGTATTTATTGGTCTTCTACCCCAAAACGAACCAGTCATTGTTTTGGATTGTCAATGATTAATAGTGCATAATATTTATAATATATTTAAATATTTTTGCTGACGGATGGGATTTATGGCACTTTGTAGGGAGCCGGATCTTGAGGAGCCTTTCCTTTCAAAAGTTGTTGTTTTTATTTTCCTTTTTAATGTTTTAATCAAGGAAACAATCACTAGTATCAGCTTATCTTATCTCAGATAAGATGTAGATCAGAATAATGTAATTTATACGAATATTTGGTGGGAATTATTCCGAAATATTGGCTATCATTTACTTTTTGGTGTGTTTTGATTGTAAACGTTCCATAAAATGGGGCCATATTTCCATGTATTGTCAACGGCATTACTAGTTTGAATTCTCTCTCACCTAAAACAATTTGCATAAAAAAATACACACATAATAAGTAAGAATACAATGCATTGATGGGTTAAATGATTATGAATACACCTAAAACAAAAACATAGGACATACTAAAAATGTGACTACACAACGTGTACGCTTGAACTACTATCCTTAGAATAATGAACCCAAAAATTGAATCCAAATAAAAATAAATAAAATATTAATTACATACAATAAAATAATGATAATATTTAAAAACTATTTATACTTATATATTTTTATGTGTAAAGTTAATAAAATGCTGCTAAGTTTCCTTAAACTGTGACTCAGTCCCCGTTTACACTAAGCCGCATAAGGTTATCCAGGGTCAATGCCACCTAACCTTATCCGTGTCCACACACAACAATGCCACCGTTTGAGACCCCCGCCCCCCTCCGTCCACCTGAGCGTCCATCTGCTCCAATCTCCCCAGTAGATGACTTTACTTCACTGTGAAGTTATTTAAAAGAGCTATGTTGTAAACAGTTTGCTGTGCATTTTATATTTGTTTGCTGTGTTGTGTGTGCAAGTTTTTAAATTAAAATGTATATCCTTTGAACAATATCCAGTGTTGTGGTATTTCAATGAACTAAAATCCAGTGTGCTGTGGGGCCATATTGTAGTCAATCACACCTGAGCCATCATAAATTAATCAAATATTTACTAGACAGGTAAACAATGTGATAAAGAACATTTTACAACAATTAATCTTGACAGAGAATACCCAAAGTATTGTTGTTGTGAGTTGACTCCGCTGTTGGGGTTCGTGAGATATGGCGTCAGGGGATAAGCTGGGTCACCCAAAAGAAATGGTTGGGATGGTTCCATGTTTCAGCTGCGCGCTGATGGCGGAGTTAGCGAAGATGCGGGCATCATGCACCCTTCTTGGCCATTTCACAGTCACATCCATAAAGCAATATTTGTAGTCACACACTGCCTGTATCACATCCACGGGAGGAAGGGACAAAGTTGTTCGCTAAGTAGAATCACAGCTGACCCGGACATTCGAAAGTTCTTTCCGTCTGAGAAGTGTTGTATCCCAAATAGCTGCAAAGGCTTTCTCTTAAAGGCCTACTGAAAGCCACTACTAGCGACCACGCAGTCTGATAGTTTATATATCAATGATGAAATCTTAACATTGCAACACATGCCAATACGGCCGGGTTAACTTATAAAGTGACATTTTAAATTTCCCGCGAAACTTCCGGTTGAAAACGCCTTTGGATGATGACATATGCGCGTGACGTCAATGGTTGAAACGGAAGTTTGTATCCAGTACAAAATAGCTCTGTTTTAATCTCATAATTCCACAGTATTCTGGACATCTGTGTTGGTGAATCTTTTGCAATTTGTTTAATGAACAATGAAGACTGCAAAGAAGAAAGCTGTAGGTGGGATCGGTGTATTAGCGGCTGGCTGCAGCAACACAACCAGGAGGACTTTGACTTGGATAGCAGACGCGCTATCCGACGCTAGCCGCCGACCGCATCGATGAAGTCCTTCGTCGCTCCGTCGATCGCTGGAACGCAGGTGAGCACGGGTGTTGATGAGCAGATGAGGAATGGCTGGCGTACACTACCGTTCAAAAGTTTGGGGTCACTCAAACAATTTTGTGGAATAGCCTTCATTTCTAAGAACAAGAATAGACTGTCAAGTTTCAGATGAAAGTTCTCTTTCTCTGGCCATTTTGAGTGTTTAATTGACCCCACAAATGTGATGCTCCAGAAACTCAATCTGCTCAAAGGAAGGTCAGTTTTGTAGCTTCTGTAACGAGCTAAACTGTTTCCAGATGTGTGAACATGATTGCACAAGGGTTTTCTAATCATCAATTAGCCCTCTGAGCCAATGAGCAAACACATTGTACCATTAGAACACTGGAGTGATAGTTGCTGGAAATGGGCCTCTATACACCTATGTAGATATTGCACCAAAAACCAGACATTTGCAGCTAGAATAGTCATTTACCACATTAGCAATGTATAGAGTGTACTTCTTTAAAGTTAAGACTAGTTTAAAGTTATCTTCATTGAAAAGTACAGTGCTTTTCCTTCAAAAATAAGGACATTTCAATGTGACCCCAAACTTTTGAACGGTAGTGTATATATATATATATATATATATATATATATATATATATATATATATATATATATATATATATATATATATATATATATATATATATATATATACAAAACACGAGATATATAAATGGAGTATTGTTGGCGGGTTTTGGATGTTTGTTTAGAGGGCTTTATGGACACAATGGTGTACTCCTATTAGCTGCATTGTTAGCCACCTCTTACATGCCATATTTTAAGAGTTAGAATTCTTAAAGAAAAAAAAGGAAAAACATATGTGTTCTTGTCTTACAAAAGGATTATGAATGATAGGCAAAACTCCCAAATTCCCCTTTAAATTTCAGCCACCTTGTGTTGTTGTAATTTAGTTTAGTTTAGTTTATTAAGGATCCCCATTAGTCTACATCGCAGTGGAGACTATTGTTCCTGGGGTCCAGGCCAAAAACTTCACACAATCACAAAACAAAAGATTACAAAGCAGTACAACATGATCGAATAATAAAATGTTGTGATACAAAAATAGCAACAAGGAACAAACAAAAAAATCAATAACTTCGAGTTTACATAATAATGTTCATACCAAAGATAAAAAGAGCAATATAAAAAAAAATATATATATATATATTTTTGCAAAAATGAAACAAAAAACCAATGGCCTAAAATATACACATTAGTGTACAAAGACAAACAATAAGTGATGAAAAAGTACCATCCATCCATTTTCTACTGCTTGTCTCATAATCAATAAATGGAATAATGGATGGAATAATCAATAAAACCAGTCATGACATTAGGTACAATCTAGAACAATAATAATATGGTAGTTACACTTTTTTGCCACAAGATGGAGACACAAACAAACAACTGAGCTCAAAATCGATGCTTGTCGTTTTGTTTTGTTTTGAATAACTTGAAGTGATTATTTAATAATGTGGCATCTACCGACACAATAATCAGTTACTTTTAAAGAAATAATCATTAAAAAAAAAAAAAAGGTTTGTTATGGAAAATCCCAACTGTTTATTTGTTGCCTCATTTCTCAGGTAGAGTGGACAAGTGAAGAATGATAAATGAATAAGTATAAAAGTGTTGCAGGGAAAAAATGACATGAATGTTGTTTATTGTTATTGTTTTGTTTTTGAGTTTGGTTGTGTCAACACTTTGTAAATGGCTCTCATTCATCATTTATCTGCTCTTTTGTTTCCTCTATCCGGTGGCACAACCGCTTGGTTTCCTGTCCTGGATCTGTGTCCTGCCCGCTAGGCAAGAACACACACACACACACACACACACACACACACACACACACACACACACACACAGGAACACAAAAACACACAAACATCTGCCTTTACACGACAACTTCCTGTCAATCGTACCTTCCCCACATTGTGGCCTGAGGGCTGGATGTTGTGATCCTAATCCAGCAAGAGTCTACATTGGTCAAGCACAATATGTGCAAACTACACACACACACACACACACACACACACACAACAAACACGGTTTGTGTTGATTTTTGTTGTTTGTTTCGTCGAGAAGTCGCACTCAATTTATTGCGGACAATCTTTGGCAACTTTAAAGGTCAACTTCACGTTTTTTTTTTGCAATGTTGCCTATCAATCGCAATCATTATGTACGACAAGAACATGTACGTTCACATGCATTCTAAGTCGTAAAATACAGCAAGTACGAGGTGGCCAAACAACCAAATATGTGAGTTCTCTTAAAAAAGATCCAAAAAGTGCCAACGATACTCCATTTGCATCTTTTAACCTGAATACTAATTAAGTATTAGCTATGTTGTTATTATAAGCGCTAACACACACAACCTTTTATTTTAGTAGGGCCGTGATTACACAGAGAGCTAACTAGCTTATGCTGCTATGTTGACATATTGAGCTGCTGCATCGCCTCTGAGCTGGTGAAAGTTAATTCTCGATAATAAATCACACCTCTCACCTGGATAGTAGAAGGTTGTGGATGTAAACCCACAAGTTGGTCCACTTTGACATCCAACTTCGACCTGAAAATTGCAAGAAAGACAAGATAAAATTGTCATCTAAATAGGAAGATACAAAAATCCCATCAGTCTTTATGACAGTACGGGCAGACATTGTACAGTAAGTGATGGTTTTATTATGTTGATAGTTTGTATATCTTATTTAGCACTTAGCAATACTGCTAAATGCCAGATCTGTTTAGCACACAGCTTCTAAAACTACAAGATCAATCTCCTCATATTCAGGATCAGAAATATACGTTTCTGGATCATCATTTGTGAACGTTGTGATCGCGCCGTATAATTAAAATGATCAAAATATGTAGATATTATTATGAATGTTACTACATGACATATATACTTACATCATGTATATATTACATGTTATTATGAATGTTACAACATGACATATATACTTACACCATGCATATATTACATGTTATTATGAATGTTACTACATGACATATATACTTACATCATGTATATATTACATGTTATTATGAATGTTACTACATGACATATACACTTACATCATGTATATATTACATGTTATTATGAATGTTACTACATGACATATACACTTATATCATGTATATATTACATGTTATTATGAATGTTACTACATGACATATATACTTACATCATGTATATATTACATGTTATTATAAATGTTACTACATGACATATATACTTACATCATGTATATATTACATGTTATTATGAATGTTACTACATGACATATATACTTACATCATGTATATATTACATGTTATTATGAATGTTACTATGACGTATATACTTACATCATGTATATATTACATGTTATTATGAATTTTACTACATGACATATATACTTGCATCATGTATATATTACATGTTATTATGAATGTTACTACCTGACATATATACTTATATCATGTATATATTACATGTTATTATGAATGTTACTACATGACATATATACTTACATCATGTATATATTACATGTTATTATGAATGTTACTACATGACATATATACTTACACCATGTATATATTACATGTTGTTATGAATGTTACTACATGACATATATACTTACACCATGTATATATTACATGTTATTATGAATGTTACTACATGACATATATACTTACATCATGTATATATTACATGTTATTATGAATGTTACTACATGACATATATACTTACATCATGTATATATTACATGTTATTATAAATGTTACTACATATATACTTACATCATGTATGTATTACATGTTATTATGAATGTTACTATATGACGTATATACTTACATCATGTATATATTACATGTTATTATGAATGTTACTACCTGACATATATACTTACATCATGTATATATTACATGTTATTATGAATGTTACTATATGACGTATATACTTACATCATGTATATATTACATGTTATTATGAATGTTACTACCTGAAGTGAAGTGAAGTGAATTACATTTATATAGCGCTTTTTCTCAAGTGACTCAAAGCGCTTTACATAGTGAAACCCAATATCTAAGTTACATTCAAACCAGTGTGGGTGGCACTGGGAGCAGGTGGGTAAAGTGTCTTGCCCAAGGACACAACGGCAGTGACTAGGATGGCGGAAGCGGGGATCGAACCTGCAACCCTCAAGTTGCTGGCACGGCCGCTCTACCAACCGAGCTATACCGCCCCTGACATATATACTTACACCATGTATATATTACATGTTATTATGAATGTTACTACATGACATATATACTTACATCATGTATATATTACATGTTATTATAAATGTTACTACATATATACTTACATCATGTATATATTACATGTTATTATGAATGTTACTATATGACGTATATACTTACATCATGTATATATTACATGTTATTATGAATGTTACTACCTGACATATATACTTACATCATGTATATATTACATGTTAGTATGAATGTTACTATATGACATATATACTTACATCATGTATATATTACATGTTATTATGAATGTTACTATATGACGTATATACTTACATCATGTATATATTACATGTTATTATGAATGTTACTACCTGACATATATACTTACATCATGTATATATTACATGTTATTATGAATGTTACTACATGACATATATACTTACACAATGCATATATTACATGTTATTATGAATGTTACTACATGACATATACACTTACATCATGTATATATTACATGTTATTATGAATGTTACTACATGACATATATACTTACATCATGTATATATTACATGTTATTATGAATGTTAGTACATGACATATATACTTACATCATGTATATATTACATGTTATTATGAATGTTACTACATGACATATATACTTACATCATGAATATATTACATGTTATTATGAATGTTACTACATGACATATACACTTACATCATGTATATATTACATGTTATTATGAATGTTACTACATGACATATATACTTATATCATGTATATATTACATGTTATTATGAATGTTACTACATGACATATATACTTACATCATGTATATATTACATGTTATTATGAATGTTACTACATGACATATATACTTACATCATGTATATATTACATGTTATTATGAATGTTACTACATGACCTATATACTTACATCATGTATATATTACATGTTATTATGAATGTTACTACATGACATACATACTTACATCATGTATATATTACATGTTATTATGAATGTTACTACATGACATATACACTTATATCATGTATATATTACATGTTATTATGAATGTTACTACATGACATATATACTTACATCATGTATATATTACATGTTATTATGAATGTTACTACATGACATACATACTTACATCATGTATATATTACATGTTACTATAAATGTTACAACATGACATATATACTTACACCATGCATATATTACATGTTATTATGAATCTTACTACATGACATATATACTTACACCATGCATATATTACATGTTATTATGAATGTTACTACATGACATATATACTTACACCATGTATATATTACATGTTATTATGAATGTTACTACATGACATATATACTTACATCATGTATATATTACATGTTATTATGAATGTTACTACATGACATATATACTTACATCATGTATATATTACATGTTATTATGAATGTTACTACATGACATATATACTTACAACATGTATATATTACATGTTATTATGAATGTTACTACATGACATATATACTTACAACATGTATATATTACATGTTATTATGAATGTTACTACATGACATATATACTTGCAACGTGTATATAAAACATTGATGAAGGTTTTTGGAGGTTTTTAAATGTTAAATGTATTTTAAATGTTGCTGCTTCACCACTTTAGTCATACTTTTTTGTGCTCAAGAAACTTCTCCATGACTTTATCTCAAGACTACTTCTGTTGGAGATTGTCTTTACTGCCACAAGTGGTAAGAAAGTGCATTACAACTGAGTGCCGCTGCGGCCCATGCTGAGTAAACAAACATGTGTCGGTGGCTCTCTAGGGGGCGCTATGGTTAAAAAACACTGATTTAGACAAGATCGCAATGATTTAGTTACTTATCGCTGTGATCCTGATAGGGTTGTATTGTATACCGGTACTAGTATAGTACCGCGATACTAATAAATCGTATTCGGTACTAAACCGCCTCTAA
>NC_084738.1:65023269-65105769 GCF_033978785.1 Entelurus aequoreus | reverse complement strand
AGGAAGTGAGGGAGTCAAAGACTAATAAACAAAACATGATCCGGGCAAGGGATCATGACATAGAGTTTACCTGGGTAAATGGGAAAATTCCTAACAAAGTCCCTACAGTGGAAAAGGGCCTAAAAATTGATTATTTTCTCTGTCCCTGGGATTTGTTCGGAGAATACTTTGGCACCATCCATCCATTTTCTTCCGCTTATCCGAGGTCGGGTCGCGGGGAAGCAGCCTAAGCAGGGAAGCCCAGACTTCCCTCTCCCCAGCCACTTCGTCCAGCTCTTCCTGGGGGATCCCGAGGCGTTCCCAGGCCAGCCGGGAGACATAAATGACAAATGATAAATGGGTAGCGCTTTTCTACCTTCAAGGTACTCAAAGCGCTTTGACACTATTTCCACATTCACCCATTCACACACACACTCACACACTGATGGCGGGAGCTGCCATGCAAGGCGCTAACCAGCACCCATCAGGAGCAAGGGTGAAGTGTCTTGCCCAAGGACACAACGGACGTGACTAGGATGGTAGAAGGTGGGGATTGAACCCCAGTAACCAGCAACCCTCCGATTGCTGGCATGGCCACTCTACCAACTTCGCCCGTAGTCTTCCCAACGTGTCCTGGGTCTTCCCCGTGGCCTCTTACCGGTCGGACGTGCTCCCTAGAGCAGATGCCCGAACCACCTCATTTGGCTCCTCTCCATGTGGAGAAGCAGCGGCTTTACTCCTATGGTCATGAGCTTTGGGTTATGACCGAAAGGACAAGATCACGGGTACAAGCGGCCCAAATGAGTTTCCTCCGCCGGGTGGCGGGTCTCTCCCTTAGAGATAGGGTGAGGAGCTCTGTCATCCGGGAGGAACTTTGGCACCATGACCGGTCAAATGATTCCCTTTTCATTTTTGAGCCATAAAACTCTGGTTCATGGACAACATGGCGCTGTCGGACCGCTGACTAACACACCAGAATCCTGCATGTGGAGCTCCACGGAGCAGACGCAAGGACAGTCGGGTGGTCTCGTGCCCTAATGGCTTCCTTTACAAGCCACCCGAAGCCTCCACGCAAGCACCAAACCCCCCACCGTGGCCTCTGATTCACGTCGCATCAAAGCACCGGAAGCGACATTCACACCGAGTCAGAAAGAGCCCTAACCTTTTAACGTCCTCTGGCCTCTCCTTCCCTCGCAACACACGTACAGTACCACGGGGGGAGGCCAAGTGACAAAGAACTTACAGGACTTGAGAAAAAAAGGTGTCACCCTTGTCCGTGAGTGTGTTATTAAAAAGGTGCGAAGTGAGTGTAGGGGGCTAATTGTGCTCTTAAAAGTGCACTTCAAAGCCAGGACAGTGTTAGTGCTGAGGGGCATCAGAGGGGGGAAGGATGGAGATGAAAAGGGATGGGGACTGAAACGATACAGTAACTGATGATGGAGGCTCAGAGGGAGGGATACACTCCACCAGTGATGACTTGATGTGGGGGGGAAGACCACATGAGAGGGCTTGGACCGGCACAGGAAGGACGGGTGGGACAAATTAGACCCATTGATGGAGCACGAAACCAAAGACCAAACAAGCCACAGGAAATATTTGCTACATGCATCATTGCAACTTTCAACACACTCACTGGACATTACATTAAGGACACTGACCACTTCCAACACAAGACGTTTTACAGCAGACGGTCACGGCTCGTCTTCATTCCTCGCTGTCCTGATTGGTCCATTTCATTGTTGGCGCAATGTAGCTTTAATGATTGCTAATTGTTATCCCTGTGAGGGCGGCTGTAGAGCAGATGGCAGAGAGGATGGAGCACCCAGACTAAACACTTCACAGCCCACTTTAAACAGACAGTTGTAGGGTCGCTCTTATGGCCGAGGGTGTGAACAACCCTGTGGGAGCGTCCAGGGGGTTATCTTAAACTGCACTGTTGTCACGTTGTGTAAAAGGTAAATAAAAACAGAATACAACAAATCCTTTTCAACTTATATTCAATTGAATAGACTGCAAAGACAAGATATTTCATGTTCACACTGAGAAACCTTGTTATTTTTTGCAAATATTAGCTCATTTGGAATTTGATGCCTGCAACATGTTTCAAAAAGGCTGGCACAAGTGGCAAAAAAGAGTGATAAAGTAGAGGAATGCTCATCAAAGACTTATTTGGAACATCCCACAGGTGAACAGGCTAATTGGGAACAGGTGGGTGCCATGATTGGGTATAAAAGCAGCTTCCATGAAATGCTCGGTCATTCACAAACAAGGACGGGGTCGAGGGTCACCACTTTGTCAACAAATGCCTGAGCAAATTGTTTAAGAACAACATTTGTCAACCAGCTATTGCAAGGAATTTAGGGACTTCACCATCTACGCTCTGTAATATCATCAAAAGGTTCAGATAATCTGGAGAAATCACTGCACGTAAGCCATGATATTACACACCTTGGATCCCTCAGGTGGTACTGCATCAAAAAGTGACATCAGTGTGTAAATGATATCACCACATGGGCTCAAGAACACTTCAGAAAACCACTATCAGTAACTAAAGTTCATCGCTACATCTGTAAGTGCAAGTTAAAACTCTACTATGCAAAGCCATTTATCAACAACACCCAGAAAGGCTGTCGGCTTTGCTGGGCCCGAGCTCATCTAAGATGGACTGATGCAAAGTGGAAAAGTGTTCTGTGGTCTGATGAGTCCACATTTCAAATTGTTTTCGGAAACTGCGGACGTCGTGTCCTCCGGACCAAAGAGGAAAATATATATCCAGACTGTTCTAGGGTCAAAGTGGTAAAGCCAGCATGTGTGATGGTATGGGGGTGTATTAGTGGCCAAGTCATGGGTAACTTACACATCTGTGAAGGCACCATTAATGCTGAAAGGTACATACAGCTTTTGGAGCAACATATGTTGTTATCATGGACGCCCCTGCTTATTTCAGCAAGACGATGCCAAGCCAGGTGTTACAACAGTGTGGCTTCATAGTAAAAGAGTGCGGGTACTAGACTGGCCTGCCTGTAGTCCAGACATTGAAAATGTGTGAAGGCTAAAATATGAGAAGGGAGACTGTTGAACAACTTAAGCTGTACATCAAGCAAGAATGGGAAATAATTCCACTTCAAAAATGTGTCTCCTCAGTTCCCAAACCTTTACTGGGTGTTGTTAAAAGGAAAGGCCATGTAACACACTGGTAAAAATGCCTTTTTTTGCAATGTGCTGCTGCCATTAAATTCCAAGTTTATGATTATTTGCAAAAAATGAACATGAAATATTTTGTCTTTGCAGTCCATTCAATTGAATATAAGTTGAAAATGATTTGTTGTCTTCTCTTTTTTATTTACCATTTACACAACGTGACGACTTCACCGCTTTTGGGGTTCGTGCATCATTTCCCCAGGTGACTGCTGGACAGGAAAATGCGAGTAAAAAAAAGACAAAATAGATCTAAAGCTGCGACACAAATAAAACGCGCTCCGTAACGAAGGAGGTATTCCCCCAAGCAGCCGTATGAGAATCATTAAAGTGACTCATTGTGTTTTATCACACAACAGACATCTCCTTGCGGTCTTTCATTAGCGGCCTCAAAACGAGCAGCGCCGCACGGCTCGCAGTAACGAGTGGGACATGAGGATAACGTCAGCGCGCAGGAAAAAAAGAGATCACCGAGGGCCAGATATCACATTCTCCGCCGTTTCATCTTCTCACTCTTCATCTCGCTGTAAAAAGCAATCATCATTAGTGTGTGTTTGGTAACACAATCTGCACACGCGCCTTTGATCGGGCCCCGGCTGACGCGGTCCCCGGGATCTCGGCGAGTCCTCGCGGTAATGAATGAGAGACGCGGAGGATCTGGCCCGAGCTTTTGCTTCTCATCAGGGCCTGGCATGTGTTTCTGATCTGTCCAAATAATCACTGTTTATCTGGATATGGTTATTTCTCCATCTTTTTATTGCCGGGAAATAAATAGGAGCTCCAAAGCGGCCGGCTTTTCTCCCACGTCGTTCCCGGTGTCACCTGTTGGACGCGGGATGGACTTCGCCAAACCCAAAAGAGCCGTGCACAATGTTTGTTTGTCTTAAGTGCACGTTTTTTTTCCCCCGTGGAAGTTCTGGAGTTTGTCTTCACAGCTGGATTTTTACAAGAACTGGGCTCTGGCGAGGGAGTGACACAGCCTGGAGAGCTGCAGGGTTGCAAAACAGTCCAGTCAAGGATAATACGGGTGTAAAAAAAACAAAAAAACAATCGGATTAATTGTGGTTCTTATTTATTATGATTCTTAATAGATAATATATATATATATATATATATATATATATATATATATATATATATATATATATATATATATATATATATATATATATATATATATATATATATATATATATATATATATATATATATATATATATATATATATATATATATATATATCTATATCTATATCTATATATATATATATATATATATATATATATAGATATATATATATATATATATATATATATATATATATATATATATATATATATATATATATATATATATATATATATATATATATATATATATATATATATATATGTCTTAATTAGATTATCCAAAAAAATAGTGCTCGATACCGTGGTAGAGCGTAATATGTGTGTGTGGGAAAAAATCACAAGACTATTTCATCTCTACAGGCCTGTTTCATAAGGGTTTCCTCAATCATCAGGAGAAAATCTCCTGATGATTGAGGAAACCCTCATGAAACAGAAAACAATCTGATTAATTGTGGTTCTTATTTATTATGATTCTTAATAGATGTAATATATATATATATATATATATATATATATATATATATATATATATATATATATATATATATATATATATATATATATATATATATATATATAGATATATATATATATATATATATATATATATATATATCTATCTATCTATCTATCTATCTATCTATCTATCTATCTATCTATCTATCTATCTATCTATCTATCTATCTATCTATCTATCTATCTATATATCTATCTATCTATCTATCTATCTATCTATCTATCTATCTATCTATCTATCTATATATATATATATATATATATATATATATATATATATATATATATATATATATATATATATATATATATATGTCTTAATTAGATTATCCAAAAAAATAGTGCTCGATACCGTGGTAGAGCGTAATATGTGTGTGTGGGAAAAAATCACAAGACTATTTCATCTCTACAGGCCTGTTTCATAAGGGTTTCCTCAATCATCAGGAGAAAATCTCCTGATGATTGAGGAAACCCTCATGAAACAGAAAACAATCTGATTAATTGTGGTTCTTATTTATTATGATTCTTAATAGATGTAATATATATATATATATATATATATATATATATATATATATATATATATATATATATATATATATATATATATATATATATATATATATATATATATCTATATATATATCTATATATATATATATATATAGATATAGATATATATATATATGTATATATATCTATATCTATATCTATATATATATATATATATATATATATATATATATATATATATATATATATATATATATATATATATATATATATATATATATATATATATATATATATATATATGTCTTAATTAGATTATCCAAAAAAATAGTGCTCGATACCGTGGTAGAGCGTAATATGTGTGTGTGGGAAAAAATCACAAGACTATTCCATCTCTACAGGCCTGTTTCATAAGGGTTTCCTCAATCATCCGGAGAAAATCTCCTGATGATTGAGGAAACCCTCATGAAACAGGCCTGTAGAGATGAAATAGTCTTGTGATTTTTTCCCACACACACACATATATATATATAAATATATATATATATATATATATATATATATATATATATATATATATATATATATATATATATATATATATATATATATATATATATATATATATATATATATATATATATATATATATATATATATATATACATATATATATATATATATACATATATATATATATATATATATATATATATATATATATATATATATATATATATATATATATATATATATATATATATATATATATATATATATATAGGGTTGTACGGTATACCGACAATACTAATTAATCATATTCAGTACTATACCGCCTCTAAAAAGTACCAGTTGCTCCCCCCCTTTTTTTTAAGTGCATGAAGGCGCCTCGTCACGTGGTGACATTGCTGGTTTTACGAGCAGAGGAGCATGTTGGGCAGCGCACACACACACAGAGTACTTACAAGCAGACACAGTGTGTAGACAGAAAAGGGAGAACGGGCGCATTTTGGTGTAAACAGTAAAGATAAAGGTGAACCCTAACCCTTTAAGACATGGCTAGCTAGTTAGCGGCTAACATCCATCCGCAGTCGGCAGTGTTTTAGCTACTTTTAAATCACTAATCCTGGTCTCCATGGCGACAAATACAGTAAGTTTCTTAAAAGTATCAATATCACTGGAGGATGAGGAATAGCTAAACATGCTTCACTAATACAATAGCTCACCGGCGTCACAATGTAAACAAATGCCATGTGTGGATCTACAACTGACATCCACTGTAATGATACCAAGTACAGGAGCATATCTAGTCGATACTACTATGATTGCATTGATATTTCTTAACATCACAACATCTTTTTTCGTTTTTCAAAATTCTAATTATGTTTATAAAGTCAGTAAATATGTCCCTGGACACATGAGGACTTTGAATATGACCAATGTATGATCCTGTAACTACTTGGTATCGGATCCATACCTAAATGTGTGGTATCATCCAAAACTAATGTAAAGTATCAAAGAAGAGAAGAATAAGTGATTATTACACTTTAACAGAAGTGTAGATAGAACATGTTCAAACAGAAAGTAAGCACATATTAACAGTAAATGAACAAGTCGATTAATAATCCATTTTTACAGGTTGTCCCTCATAATGTGTACAAAATAATAGGTGTATAAATGACACAATATGTTACTGCAAATGTCAGCAGACTAATTAGGAGTCTTTGTTTGTTTACTTACTACTAAAAGACAAGTTGTCTAGTATGTTCACTATTTTATTTAAGGACAAACTACCAATAAGAAACATATGTTTAATTTACTGTAAGACTTTTTTGTTAAAAATTAAGCCAATAATGCAATTTTTCGTGGTCCCCTTTATTTAGAAAAGTATTGAAAAGTACCGAAAAGTATCAAAATACATTTTGGTACCGGTACCGGTAACAACATATTGGTATCGGGACAAATCTAATACATATATATATATACATAAATATATATATATATATATATATATATATATATATATATATATATATATATATATATATATATATATATATATATATATATATATATATATATATATATATATATATATATATATATATATATATACATAAATATATATATATATATATATATATATATATATATATATATATATATATATATATATATATATATATATATATATATATATATATATATATATACACATACATAAATAAATATATATATAAATATACATATGTACATACAGAAATATATATATATATATATATATATATACATCAGGGCTGTGAATCTTTGGGCACTGCACGATTTGATTCAATTTAATTCTTGGGGGGTAACGATTCGGTTCAGAATCGGTTCTTGATTAAAAACAATTCTTGATTGAAAATCAATACTTTAATAACATTGAGTGCCAGTTCTATGACGAACTACATCCCTCCATTAAATACACAAACAACTGTGATCAACGTCTATATTATTTAAAAGAAAACTAGTTTTGTTGAATACAATTCTAGCCAAACATTTAATAAAGGCAAATACAAATAAGGCTACAAGAGAAGTATCCAACACTTCTCCGTTGTAAAGTCAATGTTTACATTGGATATAGATCATCTACATCTATTATATGATGTGTCTGAGTGTCTGGACAGGACAGATTGAACAAATATTTATTTTGATTTTTTCGAATCAATTAAGAATCGTTACACATAAGAATCGCGATTCATTTGAAAATCTTTTTTTTTGTTGACACCTCTACTCGGAATATATGCATCCCTATTTATTACAATTTTAGATCGATTCAAAGTTTTCAAAAAATCAGTTAAAAAAAAGCTAATAATTTAGGCTATCTGCGCTTACTTGTCACGTGTATACGAGGTGTGTCCCGATTCAATGTTGATATCGGATATTAAAAAAAAAAAGCCTGTGCACATACACAACAGCAGTCCCAGAGAAAAACAACTAACCATTTTCAGTCATCATGTACATTGAATGATAGCTAACAATAGTAGCTAAACTTCGTATCGGACACCTCGGTCTCTTTGTACGTATCCTCGCTCACCCATGCGGACTGGACACTGGCCGAGAGTTGGTGGGCGGCCGAGGGTGGAGTCGGCTCTCTTGGTTGCTTTGTTGGGTCTGCTCCTGTCTCTGGCCATGCTCCCCCCCACCCCAGCAGACGATGGCGTGGAACACCGCAGAGGCCACCACAGTTTATATGTTTTCTTTTTTCTTTTACTTTTGTAGCTGTATGTTGAAATGTCTGGTTGCATCAGCTCTGCTCTTTTAATGTCTTTAATGTCATTTGTGTTCTTTTATCTTTACCTCTCACACCCATGTTTAATGTATGCTATGGCTATGAGGTTTTTTCCCTCGGCCTCAGTCTGAACCCCCTCTCCAGGGGCCCAGGCTAAGACTGAATGTTATCCCCCCGCCCCCCAGTGTACCTGTTCCTCACCTTTTTTGTGAGGGGCGCCGGAAGTTGGCAGACCCGTCAGCGATCCTGTTCTGTCTCCCTGTAATGTGCAATAATAATAATGGATTAAATTGTATATAGCGCTTTTCTATTATTAGATACTTAAAGCGCTCACAGAGAAGTGGGAACCCATCATTCATTCCCACCTGGTGGTGGTAAGCTACTTTCGTAGCCACAGCTGCCCTGGGGTAGACTGACGGAAGCGAGGCTGCCAGTTTGCACCTACGGCCCCTCCGACCACCACCTATCATTCATTCATCATTCATTCACCGGTGTGAACGGCACCGGGGGCCAGGGTGAAGTGTCCTGCCCAAGGACACAACAACTGGGATTTTGGATGGTAAAGGCGGGGAGCGAACCTGCAACCCTCAGGTTTCTGGCACGGTTGCTCTACCCACTACGCCATGCCGCCCCTAATGTTTGTCTGTTCTTGATCCTGTTATGTCTCCCTGTAATGTTTGTCTGCTCTTGATCCTGTTCTGCCTCCCTGTAATGTTTGTCTGCTCTGTATCCTGTTCTGCCTCCCTGTAATGTTTGTCTGCTCTTTATCCTGTTCTGTCTCCCTGTAATGTTTGTCTGCTCTTGATCCTGTTCTGTCTCCCTGTAATGTTTGTCTGCTCTTTATCCTGTTCTGTCTCCCTGTAATGTTTGTCTGCTCTTGATCCTGTTCTGTCTCCCTATAATGTTTGTCTGTTCTTGATCCCGTTCTGTCTCTCTGTAATGTTTGTCTGCTCTTGATCCTGTTCTGTCTCCCTATAATGTTTGTCTGTTCTTGATCCCGTTCTGTCTCTCTGTAATGTTTGTCTGCTCTTGATCCCGTTCTGTCTCCCCGCAATGTTCGTCTGCTCTCGATCCCGTTCTGTCTCCCTGTAATGTTTGTCTGCTCTTGATCCTGTTCTGTCTCCCTGTAATGTTTGTCTGCTCTTGATCCCGTTCTGTCTCCCTGTAATGTTTGTCTGCTCTTGATCCTTTTCTTGTGTTTCCCTGTAATGTTTGTCTGATCTTGATCCTGTTCTGTCTCCGTATAATGTTTGTCTGCTCTTGATCCTGTTCTGTCTCCCTGTAATGTTTGTCTGCTCATGATCCCGTTCTGTCTCCCTGTAATGTTTGTCTGCTCTCGATTTTTTTCTGTCTCCCTGTAATGTTGGTCTGCTCTCGATCCTGTTCTGTTTCCCTGTAATGTGTGTCTGCTCTTGATCCTGTTCTGTTTCTCTGTAATGTTTGTCTGCTCTTGATCTCGTTCTGTTTCCCTGTAATGTTTGTCTGCTCTTGATCCTGTTCTGTTTCTCTGTAATGTTTGTCTGCTCTTGATCTCGTTCTGTTTCCCTGTAATGTTTGTCTGCTCTTGATCCTGTTCTATCCCCCTGTAATGTTTGTCTGCTCTTGATCCTGTTCTGTCTCCCTGTAATGTTTGTCTGCTCTTGATCCTGTTCTGTCTCCCTATAATGTTTGTCTGTTCTTGATCCCGTTCTGTCTCTCTGTAATGTTTGTCTGCTCTTGATCCCGTTCTGTCTCCCCGTAATGTTCGTCTGCTCTCGATCCTGTTCTGTCTCCCTGTAATGTTTGTCTGCTCTTGATCCTGTTCTGTCTCCCTGTAATGTTTGTCTGCTCTTGATCCCGTTCTGTCTCCCTGTAATGTTTGTCTGCTCTTGATCCTTTTCTTGTGTTTCCCTGTAGTGTTTGTCTGATTTTGATCCTGTTCTGTCTCCGTATAATGTTTGTCTGCTCTTGATCCTGTTCTGTCTCCCTGTAATGTTTGTCTGCTCTTGATCCCGTTCTGTCTCCCTGTAATGTTTGTCTGCTCTCGATTTTTTCTGTCTCCCTGTAATGTTGGTCTGCTCTCGATCCTGTTCTGTTTCCCTGTAATGTGTGTCTGCTCTTGATCCTGTTCTGTCTCTCTGTAATGTTTGTCTGCTCTTGATCTCGTTCTGTTTCCCTGTAATGTTTGTCTGCTCTTGATCCTGTTCTATCCCCCTGTAATGTTTGTCTGCTCTTGATCCTGTTCTGTCTCCCTATAATGTTTGTCTTCTCTTGATCCTGTTCTGTCTCCCTGTAATGTTTGTCTGCTCTTGATCCCGTTCTGTCTCCCTGTAATGTTTGTCTGCTCTTGATCCTGTTCTGTCTCCCTGTCATGTTTGTCTGCTCTTGATCCTGTTCTGTCTCCCTGTAATGTTTGTCTTCTCTTGATCCTGTTCTGTCTCCCTGTAATGTGTGTCTGCTCTTGATCCTGTTCTGTCTATCTGTAATGTTTGTTTGATCTTGATCCAGTTCTGTCTCCCCGTAATGTTTGTCTGCTCTCGATCCTGTTCTGTCTCCCTGTAATGTTTGTCTGCTCTTGATCCTGTTCTGTCTCCCTGTAATGTTTGTCTTCTCTTGATCCCGTTCTGTCTCCCTGTAATGTTTGTCTGCTCTTGATCCTTTTCTTGTGTTTCCCTGTAATGTTTGTCTGATTTTGATCCTGTTCTGTCTCCGTATAATGTTTGTCTGCTCTTGATCCTGTTCTGTCTCCCTGTAATGTTTGTCTGCTCTTGATCCCGTTCTGTCTCCCTGTAATGTTTGTCTGCTCTCGATTTTTTTCTGTCTCCCTGTAATGTTGGTCTTCTCTCGATCCTGTTCTGTTTCCCTGTAATGTGTGTCTGCTCTTGATCCTGTTCTGTCTCTCTGTAATGTTTGTCTGGTCTTGATCCCGTTCTGTCTCCCCGTAATGTTCGTCTGCTCTTGATCCTGTTCTGTTTCCCTGTAATGTTTGTCTGCTCTTGATCCTGTTCTATCCCCCTGTAATGTTTGTCTGCTCTTGATCCTGTTCTGTGTCCCTGTAATGTTTGTCTTCTCTTGATCCTGTTCTGTCTCCCTGTCATGTTTGTCTGCTCTTGATCCTGTTCTGTCTCCCTGTAATGTTTGTCTGCTCTTGATCCTGTTCTGTCTCCCTGTCATGTTTGTCTGCTCTTGATCCTTTGCTGTCTCCCTGTAATGTTTGTCTTCTCTTGATCCCGTTCTGTCTCCCTGTAATGTGTGTCTGCTCTTGAATGGGATTGTGCTGAAAATCTTCATCTCCCCTCAGGGATTATTCAAGTATTTCTGATTCTCAATACATCTACTCCCGTAATATAATGCTAACAACACGCACTCTGCAGGCGCCTGCACAAAGGCTGCAAACATTCACTTTATAACGGATTATTTGGTTCTTTTAACATGAAATTAACAGTATTTATTTCATGTTGTAGGCATGCATGACAGTTTGGAATGTGAGCATGCAAGACTTCAGGCTTCATGACACAACATGATCTATACTTCCATTATCAGCCATGACAAAACACCTTTCCAAATACAATTTGTCATTTTGTGATAAACTGTACTTAGAAAAAACAAAACAATGTTATCTATTCTAAATGATCTAAGTTGCATTTAACCCTTTCAGCTTCGTCTATCTCGGGGATAAAAAGCGCCCCAATTTGTCTTTTATGGCTCCCATGACATCATACCACAGCCCACCCACGCGTCTCAACACTCCCAAACATCTCCTTAAAATCCATCAGCCCTAAAAGCTTTGGCTCATTGCTCAGTTTATCCCCCGCCATTATCTTATCTAACTGTACAAGATGACTAACAACTTTGCTTAAAAAGCTCTCAGCCTTCACGTTTCCCTCTCCCCGGGATACAAAAACAATAACGTCTTTTTTCTCGGCATGCTAGCGCTCGCCAAAGAAGAACACTCGTCTTAAATTGGAGAGATTTGAGTTACGAGCTCGGCCAATTGAGCTGGAAAGTTGAGGTATTACTGTACAAATAAACTTTGTTCTGCAGCCTATTTGTCTCGCTTTTATTTTAAATCCTACGATCATTACGGAGCCACCTGTGACTACGTTAAGATGACGTTGGCAAAATGTGAGTACACCGTAAAGCAGGGGTGTCCAAAGTGCGGCCCGCAGGTCATTTTTTAACCGCCCCACGGCCCATTTTAAAATACGATTAAAAAAATTAAAAACATAAAAAGTGGTATGAAAGACCAAACAGGTGAAATATAACACAAAGCTGCCATGCAGGCTCTTTCTTCCTTTTAAAAAAAAAATAATGAATGAAAATCAATGTTATTATGAATTATTGACCTATCCAAGGCTCCAATTACGTCACATTAAATATTGCACCTTGAGATATTTTTTGGGGAAAATGTTGCATATTTTGTGTTTGCCATACAAAAAATTGAGCTGTCTTTTTTTCTTTTTAAAGAAGGGCCTAAAACGAACAAACAAAAAACATAAACAAAATTACAATGTATAATTGACGGATAGATCTGAAGTTGATCTCGAGATTATTGTGTTAAAATTTAAAAAAAAAAAGTATAATTTATTTTTTAACACTGTAATGAGTAGGACCCTTTTGGTCCCCCAATAATTTGTGTGTGATTTGTTTTTAAGTGTCAAAAAATAATAATGAATTAAAATCAATGGTGTTATGAGTTATTGACCTTTTTAAGGCTCCAATTATTATATAATCTCAAATATTCCACTTAAAAATATTATTGGGTGAAAATATTGCATATTTTGTGTTTTTTCCATAAAAAAAACAGGGTTTTCTTTGACAAAAAGAGCATTCGACTTAAATCTTTAAAAATGTTATATTGACAGACAGACCTAATGTTGATCTATGGATTTAAAACTTGAATAATAATAAAAAATAATAATACTGAATAATGACACATTTTTTATATTTTTTTTAACAAAACCCTTTGGGGTCCCTGGGATCAAGCCTGAGTGGAGGCCTTAATGTATATTTTTTATACATATATTGTATTGGATTTTAAAATAAAAAAATATCAAAATGGCCCCCGCTTGCTTTGATTTTTCAGTGTGCGGCCCTCAGTGGAAAAACACCATGCATCACAACTGCAGTAGCCCTTACATGGCCCTCTAATTGATATATTAACATTCAACATAATGGTAGGGCTGGCTGCCATTCACATTGGAACCAAAACTAATTCTCAGTACTTTTGTGTGTGTTAATAAATTTTCATCGTTTTTGAAAACAAACTCATGTTTTAATGCAACATTTAAAAATGGGATGATTATAATAACGGCTGTTCAGTTGTAATTAGGGGTGTAACGGTACACAAAAATGTCGGTTCGGTACGTACCTCGATTTAGAGGTCACGGTTCGGTTCATTTTCGGTACAGTAAGAAAACAACAAAATATAAATTTTTTGGTGATTTATTTACCAAATTTGTAAACGATGGCTTTATCCTTTTAACATTGGGAACACTATAATAATTCTGCCCACGTTAATCAACATTAAACTGCCTCAAGTGGTTGCTCAGATTAAATAAAATGACAAAACTTTTTGCCTACATACAAAAAGTGCAACATTACACAGTTTCAAGTCAACTCATCATGCTTAATTTATTACAACATTTGGGAAGCCTGCAGTTGATTTTTATTATGTAAATGTTGTATTTTTATCAACATGTGATAGCAGGGACCCTGCCATTCAAAACTAGGCTGCTGCATTACTAATGATTCATGTAAATAATAGCAATAGGAGAGACTATTCATCCCTGAACACCATGGAGTTCATGTAGGCTTAATGATGCACTTACATTATTATATCAACTATCAGAGACAGAAACTCTTCATTTAACATAATGTCCATAATGTTACTAGTAGTTGACTGGGAGGTGTTTATTATCATTTGGGGAGAGTCCGCAGCCTGATGATTACCTGCTAAACGCTAAGCACTGACTACATGCGCTCTGAATACACACTGCTGATTGGCTGTTACCGCTCTATTTGTAACCAATCAGATGGTTGTGTGGGTGGGACAATGCTGGGTGCTGTGTAGAGGACTGACAGAGACAGAGGCAGAAGGAAGCAGAGGCGGCTACTTAATATGTCCGTGTGGAAACTCGTTCGGTACACCTCCGAACCGAACCGAAACCCCCGTACCGAAACTGTTCAATACAAATACACGTACCGTTACACCCCTAGTTGTTATATCTTTTTTTTTTTTATTAATTACTTTTCTGAGTATCATTTGAGAGTATGACATTTGGTTGCAATTACAGTCAGTAGTGTAGTTCAGTCCTTGTTGCGCCCTACAAAAATGTTTTTACAGTGTCCGCCCTGAGATCGGTAGGTTGTGAGTTCAAACCCCGGCCGAGTCAACCGGTGCGCCTAATGTACGGAATAATTCTGGTTGTGCTTGCCGAGCTCGAAGCAATTTTATTTGGTACATGGTGAAATGATAAGTGTGACCAGTAGATGGCAGTCGCACATAACAGATACGTGTAGACTGCAATATGACTCAAGTGAACAGCACCAACATGTGATATGTTCCATTGAAAATATAGAACTACTATATTATACATCTATATATATAGAACCTACTTAGTGATAAGAGTGTCCGCCCTGAGATGGGTAGGTTGTGAGTTCAAACCCCAGCCGAGTCATACCAAAGACTATAAAAATGGGAGCCATTACCTCACTGCTTGGCAATCAGCATCAAGGGTTGGAATTGGGGGTTGAATCACCAAAAATGATTCCCGGGTGTGGCCACCGCTGCTGCTCACTGCTCCCCTCACCTCCCAGGGGGTGAACAAGGGGATGGGTCAAATGCAGAGGACACATTTCACCACAATTATTGGTACTTTAACTTTAACTTAAGTATTGTACTTATTATGCACCATATGTTTGATTGTAAAGTAGAGTTTTCATTAACAAATTTGAAATTAAAGAGTTAAAATGGCTAATGCTAATCAGTAGCATGTCAATGGCAAAGCCAATAACCACAAAAAAATACACGCCACACACACATACCCCACGCCTTTGATGTTTGAATCCCTAGGAGTGATGGAGGGCTTAGATAGCAACAGCCTCCCTCCATAGCCCCTCTCCGTCCCCTCTGTTGCAAGTCGTGTGGGTTCTTTGTAACTTGTTTATGTGTGCAATGGCTATTGAGTTTTGTTTTTCCTGGCCTCAGTCTGGACCTCCCCCCCGGGAGTCCAGCCTTAGAATGAATATTTTTTTTTTTTTAGGGCTGGTGAATCGGCAATGGTAAGTGACGTCGCACGTAAACCAGGTACCGAAACATGGCACCGTTGGATTTTACGTGAATCGGAAGGGGTGTCAAAAAAAATCAAAAAATCAAATGAATCGCGATTCTTATCTGTAATTATTTCTAATCAATTAAAAAAATATTACTTATTATTATTATTTGTATCTGTCCTGTTCAGACACTCTGACAAATCATATAGTTGATGGAGATGATCTATATCTGCTACATTTACTTTAGAAAAGAGAAGTGTTGGATACTTCTCTCGATGCCTTATATTTATTTGACTTTATTAAATGTTTGGCTAGAATTTTACTGAACAAAAGCAGTTTTATTTGAAGTAATACAGAAATGTATCAGAGTTGTTCATCTATTGTATGGAGGAATGTAATAAATCATAGGACTGGCACCCAATGACATTAAAAAAGAAATGATTTTGAATTAAGGATCTTTTTTAATCGAATCTGAATCGAATCATTACCCCCAAGAATCAAATCGAATCGTGTGGTGCCCAAAGATTGATCCGGTACCCTTCCCTACATACTGTATGCAGACCTGGGCAATTATTTTGACTCGGGGATTCACAATATTAACTATGAACAATAAAACACTGAATATTAACAACATATGAATGTCGCTCCTCTTTACTATTCAGACCACCTTCTTGATCAGGATCTTTTACAATTAAGCAAAACTCAACCAAAAATGCAACAAACACGCCAAAAGAAGAATGCCAAGGGTAAAAAAAACAAACATTTTTGCAGAACTTTGTTGGAAAAATGTGCTTTCGCGTCTGTCCCTGACACCCACAACCATTGAAATACTTCCTATAGTTCAAGACTTACGGTCATTTAAAAACAGCACTGCACATCATAATGGCGGCTACAGTTTCGATGTTAAGGGTCTAAAAAAACTATTTGGAAACGGCCCTCGGGCCATAATTTGCCCAGGTCTGCAGTAGTGGCTTGGTCCAGTCCATGGTCATGTGTAATAGTCCCTTGCCGTCACTGTAGAGTCCAAAGAGCGTGAAGTAGGCCACGTCTGCGTGGTCCACGGTTGAGATGTGACAGTGGCAGGTGGTTAATGTCTCTCTCATGATTTAGTTTCATTTTGTACGCGCCACAGCTGTCCTGACTCGTCACTCCATACCACACCGAGTGCGGTTTTCCTCACGGTCCAGGTCGAGATTTAGCAAAAGGCTTTTGAAAAAGCTCAATAGTGAAGGAATATCTTCATTTCAAATTCTAAATAACGAATCATGTTTTCTTCACAGATAGACTTAGACTTCCTTTTATTGTCATTCAAATTTGAACTTTACAGTAGAGATAAGAACTACATTTTGTTGCATTAGCTCAAGGTAGCGCAGGATAAAAAAGCAATAAGGTGCATATATAAATAAATATATTGCACTGTTGCATATGCATCCACGTTTATGTATGTATGTTGGCCGGAAAGCTGTGATTGTACTCGTTAACAACAACAGACCGTCGTAACGACCAAGCGTTCAATGGGGGGGTGGTGACTCTCGTAGTCTCATGGCCGCGGGACTTGAACACATGAAAACACAACAAAACAGACACGGGGTTCGTCCTGGAGTGCGCTTTGTTGTGGTCCTTGTAAAAGTAGGTGTCTGTCTGTCTGTGGCATGTCTGGCAGCGAGTGTTTCTAGAACAGACCTGGGGAAAATACGGCCCGTTAAGACTTTCAATCCAGCCCACCGGACATTCTACATCATTTTTTTTAGACCTTTTGTTATGTACTGAGATGATGGAGTTGACGGCACAGACACCAGGGGGAAGTAAAGCTCTATGATGTATTATATATATGCACAATATATATATATATAATAATAAACCATACTATCCATCCATCCATACATCCATCCATTTTCTACCGCTTGTCCCTTTTGGGGTCGCAGGGGGTGCTGGAGCCTATCTCAGCTGCATTCGGGCGGAAGGCGGGGTACACCCTGGACAAGTCGCCACCTCATCACAGAGCCAACAAAGATAGACAGACAACATTCACACTCACATTCACACACTAGGGCCAATTTAGTCTTGCCAATCAACCTATCCCCAGGTGTATATCTTTGGAGGTGGGAGGAAGCCGGAGTACCCGGAGGGAACCCATGCAGTCACAGGGAGAACATGCGAACTCCACACAGAAAGATCCCGAGCCCGGGATTGAACTCAGGACTACTCAGGACCTTCGTATTGTGAGACACATGCACTAAACTAGGTTAGAGAATGGAGTGTGACCAAAATCCAAGAGTGTGTGGTGTTAGACTAGGTGTGGGTAATTACTTGAGTGTTTTACCTAGTGTTGCCTCGAGAGCGAGAGGAGGGACAAAACAGGAGGGCAGTTCGTGAGCAGGCAAAAGATCCAGGACGAGAGAGAGGCGTCGGAGTCCGTGTCCATGCGAGGGTCGAGGATCGAGGAAGGCGGTCCAAATCCACAGGGGAACAACGGGAGATCACAAAGGGGGAAGACTCGGGAAGGCACTGTGGCGTGTCTGTGTTTACTAACAAGACATTATAGTGGAACCGAAGCCGAGTTTCTTAACATGGAAATATTCTCACTACTTTTCATTTGTCGAGGACAAATAAAATAACTTTTTAGTTAAATGTAAGTTGTGTCTTGGATCAAAGATCCCATCTACTGCCCAAAACAGCAATTTAAATCTGCTGAAACAGCTACAAAGGCAACATGCTTCAACAAAGCTAGTAAAGAGAGACACACTTCACCTCCACCTCCACCTCCACCTAAGGATTTTAACAGAGGGACTGCTAGCCAGGACAACATTGATAGAGCCATTGCAGCGTATGTGCTAGAAGACATGCAGGCTATTTCTACAGTGAAGTCACCCGCTTTCATGCAGCTAATTAGCATGATAGCGGGCGTCAAACGGCAAATGGCACGAAAACATTTTCCAAGTTCCTGGACACAGTGAGCGCATAAACATGGAAGGCGAGCTAAAGAAGACACTCAAAACTCTGCCTCTGCTCATTATTCAGCACTGAAGGTACACACACTGTCAATTCTCTTATATACTCTTTCATTCTAGACTTCTAGAGTGTTTGATTATTACATCACTCTAAATGTATAGACTATAAAGTTCACAAACAGAAAGAGGGATCCTAGTGGGCCAGGCCAATCTTTCCTTTTCTCTAAACTAAAACTGGGGAAATGCGTGGAGTGTTCTGGGCTTCACTGAAGACATGATTTTATTTCACAATTCCTTGAGAGAAAAAAAGGCCTGGTTAGGCTTTGTGTATTACCATGAATTGATTAACGTGGACCCCGACTTAAACAAGTTGAAAAACTTATTGGGGTGTTACCATTTAGTGGTCAAATCTACGGAATATGTACTGTACTGTGCAATCTACTAATAAAAGTCTCAATCAATCAATACTGTACAGCAGATTTTTACAGCTAAATGTGTACATATCATTCATACACACATACACATTGGCCCCTCCAGACACATTGTTTTCTCTCAATGTGGCCCCCCGAGTCAAAATATTTGCCCAGCTCTGTCCTAGAAGGACTTTGCCGAGCTTGTGAGCATGTAATAAGAACCAGCTCCAAAAGAGGACCACAAGGTACTTGGCTGATTAAAGCACAGAATACAGGAGACACCTCACAACTCCAGCCTACGATCAGGGAGACAATAAAAACATTGAGCTGGAAATGTATACAGTGTCCACTTACTAGGATCTTAGTGCACCACGGTTTCTTAAAATGTAATATAGCGTATTTTCAGGACCATGCGGTGCGTGAAAAACCGTCCGACCGGAACTCTCGAATAACTAAAGTTCCTTGGGTGAATAATGTGAACTCACTACACCGGTATGTTTTAGTGCTTTCATGGTGAGTTTACTGACAGATATAAGTAAGAACTTTACACTACTTTATATTAGAAATGGCAACAGTGGAGGATGAATGTCACATAACAAGAAGATAGAGAAAAAGAAGAAGATTATCCACTATGGTGTCGGCACAGACTACAAAGGCGGACACGCGCACATTTTCAGGACTTACGCAGATCCCAAATACACATCAGCAGGTACCAGAAGGTAAGACAAGTTACTTTTGCATAATATTGTAAAACAAAATGCCAGATAATATGTCTTACCTTATACACACACCATAATAATACTTCTATGTTGAAGCACAGTACAACCCATCAAGCGGTGTGGCTTCATAGCTTACCAAAGTCATACTAAAACATTTGAATAGATTTTTGAGCGCTGATTGTAAGGTTCTATATTTTCAATGGAACATAAAAAATGTTGGTGCTGTTTACTTGAGTTATACACGTCTCTCTTATGTGTGACTGCCATCATATTGCAGTCTATACGTCTCTCTTATGTGTGACTGCCATCATATTGCAGTCTATACGTCTGTCTTATGTGTGACTGCCATCATATTGCAGTCTACACGTCTCTCTTATGTGTGACTGCCATCATATTGCGGTCTACACGTCTCTTGTGTGACTGCCATCATATTGCAGTCTACACGTCTCTCTTATGTGTGACTGCCGTCATATTGCAGTCTAAACATATCTCTTATGTGTGACTGCCATCATATTGCAGTCTACACGTATCTCTTATGTGTGACTGCCATCATATTGCAGTCTACACGTCTCTCTTTTGTGGGACTGCCATCATATTGCAGTCTACACGTATCTCTTATGTGTGACTGCCATCATATTGCAGTCTACACGTCTCTCTTATGTGTGACTGCCATCATATTGCAGTCTACACGTCTCTCTTATGTGTGACTGCCATCATATTGCAGTCTACACGTCTCTCTTATGTGTGACTGCCATCATATTGCAGTCTACACGTATCTCTTATGTGTGACTGCCATCATATTGCGGTCTACACGTCTCTTATGTGTGACTGCCATCATATTGCAGTCTACACGTCTCTCTTATGTGTGACTGCCATCATATTGCAGTCTACACGTATCTCTTATGTGTGACTGCCATCATATTGCAGTCTACACGTATCTCTTTTGTGTGACTGCCATCATATTGCAGTCTACACGTCTCTCTTATGTGTGACTGCCATCATATTGCAGTCTACACGTATCTCTTATGTGTGACTGCCATCATATTGCGGTCTACACGTCTCTCTTTTGTGTGACTGCCATCATATTGCGGTCTACACGTCTCTTATGTGTGACTGCCATCATATTGCAGTCTACACGTCTCTCTTATGTGTGACTGCCATCATATTGCAGTCTAAACATATCTCTTATGTGTGACTGCCATCATATTGCAGTCTACACGTCTCTCTTATGTGTGACTGCCATCATATTGCAGTCTACACGTCTCTCTTATGTGTGACTGCCATCATATTGCAGTCTACACGTCTCTCTTATGTGTGACTGCCATCATATTGCAGTCTACACGTCTCTCTTATGTGTGACTGCCATCATATTGCAGTCTACACGTCTCTCTTATGTGTGACTGCCATCATATTGCAGTCTACACATATCTCTTATGTATGATTGCCATCATATTGTAGTCTACACGTATCTCTTATGTGTGACTGCCATCTACCGGTCACACGTATCGTTTCACCATGTATCAAATAAAATTGCTTTGAGGTCAGCAAGCACAACCAGAATTATTCTGTACATTATGCGCACCGGGTTATAAGGCGCACTGTCGAGTTTTGAGAAAATTAAAGGATTTGAAGTGCGCCTTATAGTCCGAAAAATACGGTAAGTTCATAAATTGAGGTTCCACTGTATTTAGAAGGCCGTAAACAGTTTTATATGCTGTAACTATGAAAATATTACACTTATTAATAATATTACTACTTTGTGGAAACTTCTTTACCATTTACCTGCAAGCATGTCAGCACAATAAAGGCTGGACATTGCAGAAAGTGGCGTTTGATAGGCTGGTTCTATTAGAGTCACTATTGACTGCTTTCAAAGGCCTCTCAGTTCAATCCTTCTTCCATTGTCTCCCCTCCACTTTGCTTTGTGCGCACGTCTAGACGCTCTATTTCTCAGGCCTTCGCACGGCCGACCGCCCTCGCCACATCACACGGTTCCGTGCGTGCTGTAGTTTGTTCTCCCGTCACGGCCCAAACATAATCGCCTTTCAGCTCCCGTCATCCTCTCTTGTCCCGCGTCACGTGCCAAGGGCGTGCGCATACGTGCACGCGGGGGCCATACAACCCGACACCCGCAATCTGACCCGGGTGAATGGACCGGCGCGCGGGTGTCTGGTTCCAACGCTGTGGCAAAGTGAAGGAAGACGGCGGGATCGTGCACATAGCGCCAGGATTGTCAATCTCCATTCAGATTATGACGGACATGACATTTTTGGGTGTATTACTGTAAATGCCAACACGGCACCACAGTTTATTACAGTTGAAAAAAGTACTGTTTTTTATGCATTTTATTAGTAGATTTTTTTAAAACTAAAATGTAAAAAAAAAAGAAAAGTGAGTTTCAATAATTTCACCTCAAAATGTAGTGTATATTACTGAAAATGGAAAAACCGTACTGCTGTTTTTATGGTTAAAAAAAAGGCAGCTCAGTTGCCAGAATTTTACTGTAAAATGTACAATTGTTTTTTCACTGTAAATAAAAAAAACCTGCAATTTTACAGAAACATTTTGGCGCCAATTTTATATTTTACCGCAAATCAACAACTGTAGATTTTTCGGTGTATTACTGTAAATGCCAACACGGCACCACAGTTTATTACAGTTAAAAAAGTACTGTTTTTTTATGCATTTTATTAATAGATTTTTTTTTAAACTAAAGTGTAAAAAAAAAAAGTAAGTTGCAATAATTTCCCCTCAAAATGTAGTGTATATTACTGTAAATGGAAAAACGGTACTGCTGTTTTTATGGTTAAAAAAAAGGCAGCTCAGTTGCCAGATATTTACTGTAAAATGTACAATTGTTTTTTTCACTGTAAATAAAAAAACCTGCAATTTTACAGAAACATTTTGGCAGCTGAGTGGCCAGTTTTATTTGTTACCGCAAATCAACAACTGTAGATTTTTCGGTGTATTACTGTAAATGCCAACACGGCACCACAGTTTATTACAGTTAAAAAAGTACTGTTTTTTATGCATTTTATTAGTAGATTTTTTTAAAACTAAAATGTAAAAAAAAAAAATGTAAGTTGCAATAATTTCACCTCAAAATGTAGTGTATATTACTGTAAATGGAAAAACCGTACTGCTGTTTTTATGGTTAAAAAAAGGCAGCTTAGTTGCCAGAATTTTACTGTAAAATGTACAATCGTTTTTTTCACTGTAAATAAAGAAAAACTGCAATTGTACAGAAACATTTTGCGGTGTATTACTGTAAATGCCAACACGGCACCACAGTTTATTACAGTTAAAAAAATACTGTTTTTTTTATGTATTTTATTAATAGATTTTTTTTTAAACTAAAGTGTAAAAAAAAAAGTGTATATTACTGTAAATGGAAAAACCGTACTGCTGTTTTTATGGTTAAAAAAAAGGCAGCTCAGTTGCCAGAATTTTACTGTAAAATGTACAATTGTTTTTTCACTGTAAATAAAAAAAAACTGCAATTTTACAGAAACATTTTGGCACCTGAGTGGCCAGTTTTATTTTTTACCGTAAATCAACAACTGTAGATTTTGTGGTGTATTACTGTAAATGCCAACACGGCACCACAGTTTATTACAGTTAAAAAAGTACTGTTTTTTTATGCATTTTATTAATAGATTTTTTTTTAAACTAAAGTGTAAAAAAAAAAGTAAGTTGCAATTATTTCACCTCAAAATTTAGTGTATATTACTGTAAATGGAAAAACGGTACTGCTGTTTTTATGGTTAAAAAAAAGGCAGCTTAGTTGCCAGAATTTTACTGTAAAATGTACAATTGTTTTTTCACTGTAAATTAAAAAAAACTGCAATTTTACAGAAACATTTTGGCACCTGAGTGGCCAGTTTTATTTGTTACCGCAAATCAACAACTGTAGATTTTTCGGTGTATTACTGTAAATGCCAACACGGCACCACGGTTTATTACAGTTAAAAAAGTACTGTTTTTTATGCATTTTATTAATAGATTTTAAAAAAACTAAAGTGTAAAAAAAAAAAAAAGTAAGTTGCAATAATTTCACCTCAAAATGTAGTGTATATTACTGTAAATGGAAAAACAGTACTGCTGTTTTTATGCTTAAAAAAAGGCAGCTCAGTTGCCATAATTTTACTGTTCATTAGTTTTTTTTACTATAAGTAAAAAAAATTACATTTTATAGTTAATGTTTTAATTTTTTTTTTATTTTTTTTTTTACCGCAAATCAATAACTGTAGATTTTGCGGTGTATTACTTTAAATGCCAACATGGCACCACAGTTTATTACAGTTAAAAAAGTACTGTTTTTTATGCATTTTATTAGTAGATTTTTTAAAAACTAAAATGTAAAAAAAAAAAATGTAAGTTGCAATAATTTCAACTCAAAATGTAGTGTATATTACTGTAAATTGAAAAACCGTACTGCTGTTTTTATGGTTAAAAAAAGGCAGCTTAGTTGCCAGAATTTTACTGTAAAATGTACAATCGTTTTTTTCACTGTAAATTAAAAAAAACTGCAATTTTACAGAAACATTTTGCGGTGTATTACTGTAAATGCCAACACGGCACCACAGTTTATTACAGTTAAAAAAAGTACTGTTTTTTTATGCATTTTATTAATAGATTTTTTTTTTAAACCAAAGTGTAAAAAAAAAAGTAAGTTGCAATAATTTCCCCTCAAAATGTAGTGTATATTACTGTAAATGGAAAAACGGTACTGCTGTTTTTATGGTTAAAAAAAAGGCAGCTCAGTTGCCAGAATTTTACTGTAAAATGTACAATTGTTTTTTCACTGTAAATAAAAAAAAACTGCAATTTTACAGAAACATTTTGGCACCTGAGTGGCCAGTTTTATTTGTTACCGCAAATCAACAACTGTAGATTTTTCGGTGTATTACTGTAAATGCCAACATGGCACCACAGTTTATTACAGTTAAAAAAGTACTGTTTTTTATGCATTTTATTAGTAGATTTTTTAAAAACTAAAATGTAAAAAAAAAAAAAGGTAAGTTGCAATAATTTCAACTCAAAATGTAGTGTATATTACTGTAAATGGAAAAACCGTACTGCTGTTTTCATGGTTAAAAAAAGGCAGCTTAGTTGCCAGAATTTTACTGTAAAATGTACAATCGTTTTTTTCACTGTAAATAAAAAAAACTGCAATTTTACAGAAACATTTTGCGGTGTATTACTGTAAATGCCAACACAGCACCACAGTTTATTACAGTTAAAAAAGTACTGTTTTTTTATGCATTTTATTAATAGATTTTTTTTAAAACTAAAGTGTAAAAAAAAAAAGTAAGTTGCAATAATTTCCCCTCAAAATGTAGTGTATATTACTGTAAATGGAAAAACGGTAATGCTGTTTTTATGGTTAAAAAAAAGGCAGCTCAGTTGCCAGAATTTTACTGTAAAATGTACAATTGTTTTTTCACTGTAAATAAAAAAAACCTGCAATTTTACAGAAACATTTTGGCACCTGAGTGGCCAGTTTTATTTGTTACCGCAAATCAACAACTGTAGATTTTTCGGTGTATTACTGTAAATGCCAACACGGCACCACGGTTTATTACAGTTAAAAAAGTACTGTTTTTTATGCATTTTATTAATAGATTTTTAAAAAAACTAAAGTGCAAAAAAAAAAAAAAACTAAGTTGCAATAATTTCACCTCAAAATGTAGTGTATATTACTGTAAATGGAAAAACAGTACTGCTGTTTTTATGGTTAAAAAAAGGCAGCTCAGTTGCCAGAATTTTACTGTAAAATGTACAATTGTTTTTTCACTGTAAATAAAAAAAAACTGCAATTTTACAGAAACATTTTGGCACCTGAGTGGCCAGTTTTATTTGTTACCGCAAATCAACAACTGTAGATTTTTCGGTGTATTACTGTAAATGCCAACATGGCACCACAGTTTATTACAGTTAAAAAAGTACTGTTTTTTTATGCATTTTATTAGTAGATTTTTTTAAAACTAAAATGTAAAAAAAAAAAGGTAAGTTGCAATAATTTCAACTCAATGTAGTGTATATTACTGTAAATGGAAAAACCGTACTGCTGTTTTTATGGTTAAAAAAAGGCAGCTTAGTTGCCAGAATTTTACTGTAAAATGTACAATCGTTTTTTCACTGTAAATAAAAAAACCCTGCATTTTTACAGAAAAATTTTGCGGTGTATTACTGTAAATGCCAACACGGCACCACAGTTTATTACAGTTAAAAAAGTACTGTTTTTTAATGCATTTTATTAATAGATTTTTTTTTTAACTAAAGTGTAAAAAAAAAAAGTAAGTTGCACGAATTTCACCTCAAAATGTAGTGTATATTACTGTAAATGGAAAAACCGTACTGCTGTTTTTATGGTTTAAAAAAAGGCAGCTCAGTTGCCAGAATTTTACTGTAAAATGTACAATTGTTTTTTCACTGTAAATAAAAAAAAACTGCAATTTTACAGAAACATTTTGGCACCTGAGTGGCCAGTTTTATTTTTTACTGCAAATCAACAATTGTAGATTTTTTGGTGTATTACTGTAAATGCCAACACGGCACCACAGTTTATTACAGTTAAAAAAGTAATGTTTTTTTATGCATTTTATTAAAATATTTTTTTAAAACTAAAGTGTAAAAAAAAAAAAGTAAGTTGCAATAATTTCACCTCAAAATGTAGTGTATATTACTGTAAATGGAAAAATCGTACTGCTGTTTTTATGGTTAAAAAAAGGCAGCTCAGTTGCCAGAATTTTACTGTTCATTAGTTTTTTTACTATAAGTAAAAAAAAATTACATTTTATAGTGAATGTTTTTAATTTTCTTTTTACCGCAAATCAATAACTGTAGATTTTGCGGTGTATTACTTTAAATGCCAACATGGCACCACAGTTTATTACAGTTAAAAAAGTACTGTTTTTTATGCATTTTATTAGTAGATTTTTTAAAAACTAAAATGTAAAAAAAAAAAGGTAAGTTGCAATAATTTCACCTCAAAATGTAGTGTATATTACTGTAAATGGAAAAACTGTACTGCTGTTTTTATGGTTAAAAAAAGGCAGCTTAGTTGCCAGAATTTTACTGCAAAATGTACAATTGTTTTTTTCACTGTAAATTTTAAAAAAAACTGCAATTTTACAGAAACATTTTGGCACCTGAGTGGCCAGTTTTATTTTTTACTGCAAATCAACAATTGTAGATTTTTTGGTGTATTACTGTAAATGCCAACACGGCACCACAGTTTATTACAGTTAAAAAAATTATTTTTTTTAATGCATTTTATTAATAGATTTGTTTTAAACTAAAGTGTAAAAAAAAAAAAAGTAAGTTGCAATAATTTCACCTCAAAATGTAGTGTATATTACTGTAAATGGAAAAATCGTACTGCTGTTTTTATGGTTAAAAAAAGGCAGCTCAGTTGCCAGAATTTTACTGTTCATTAGTTTTTTTACTATAAGTAAAAAAAAATTACATTTTATAGTAAATGTTTTTTAAAAAAATGTACCGCAAATCAATAACTGTAGATTTTTCTGTGTATTACTGTAAATGCCAACACAGCACCACAGTTTATTACAGTTAAAAAAGTATTGTTTTTTATTAGTAGATTTTTTTTTTATTAAAATGTAAAAAGAAAAAGGTAAATTGCAATAATTTCACCTCAAAATGTAGTGTATATTACTGTAAATGGAAAAACCGTACTGCTGTTTTTTTGGTTTAAAAAAAGGCAGCTAAGTTGCCAGAATTTTACTGTAAAATGTGCAATAGTTTTTTTCACTGTAAATAAAAAAACCCTGCAATTTTACAGAAACATTTTGGCACCTGAGTGGCCAGTTTTATTTTTTACCGCAAATCAACAATTGCAGATTTTTCGGTGTATTACTGTAAATGCCAACACGGCACCACAGTTTATTACAGTTAAAAAAGTACTGTTTTTTTATGCATTTTATTAATAGATTTTTTTAAAACTAAAGTGTAAAACAAAAAAGTATGTTGCAATAATTTCACCTCAAAATGTAGTGTATATTACTGTAAATGGAAAAATCGTACTGCTGTTTTTATGGTTAAAAAAAGGCAGCTCAGTTGCCAGAATTTTACTGTTCATTAGTTTTTTTACTTTAAGTAAAAAAAAATTAAATTTTATAATAAATGTTTTAAATTTTTTAATTTTTTTTTACCGCAAATCTATAACTGTAGATTTTGCGGTGTATTACTGTAAATGCCAACATGGCACCACAGTTTATTACAGTTAAAAAAGTACTGTTTTTTATGCATTTTATTAGATTTTTTAAAAAGTAAAATGTAAAAAAAAAAAGGTAAGTTGCAATAATTTCACCTCAAAATGTAGTGTATATTACTGTAAATGGAAAAACCGTACTGCTGTTTTTATGGTTAAAAAAAAGGCAGCTTAGTTGCCAGAATTTTACTGTAAAATGTACAACTGTTTTTTTCACTGTAAATAAAAAAAACCTGCAAATTTACAGAAACATTTTGGCACCTGAGTGGGCAGTTTTATTTTTTACTGCAAATCAACAATTGTAGATTTTGTGGTGTATTACTGTAAATGCCAACACGGCACCACAGTTTATTACAGTTAAAAAAGTATTGTTTTTTATGCATTTTATTAGTAGATTTTTTTAAAAACTAAAATGTAAAAAAAAAAGGTAGGTTGCAATAATTTCCCCTCAAAATGTAGTGTATATTACTGTAAATGGAAAAACAGTACTCCTGTTTTTATGGTAAATTTTTTTACAGTAAAATTTTTTGTTTGTTTGTTTTTTATTTTTTTTACCGCAAATCAGCAATTGTAGATTTTTCGGTGTATTACTGTCAATGCCAACACGGCACCACAGTTTATTACAGTTAAAAAAGTACTGTTTTTTTATGCATTTTATTAGTAGATTTTTAAAAAACTAAAATGTAAAAAAAAAAAAAAAGGTAAGTTGCAATAATTTCACCTCAAAATGTAGTGTATATTACTGTAAATGGAAAAACAGTACTGCTGTTTTTATGTAAAAAAAAAAAAAAGGCAGTTCATTTGCCAGAATGTTACTGTACATTTGTTTTTTTTTACTGTAAGTGAAAAACAAAAGCAATTTCACAGTACAATTTTGGCACCTGAGCTGGCAGGTTTTTTTTGTGTGTTTTTTTTACCGCAATTCAACAAGTGTAGATTTTTGGGTGTATTACTGTAAATGCAAAGCCATAAAACAGTTTATTACAGTAAAAA
This sequence comes from Entelurus aequoreus, assembly GCF_033978785.1. Lineage (NCBI taxonomy): Eukaryota > Metazoa > Chordata > Actinopteri > Syngnathiformes > Syngnathidae > Entelurus > Entelurus aequoreus. The sequence goes on along the minus strand of NC_084738.1, from coordinate 65,076,602 downwards.
AAGTACTTTTTTGTTTTTTCATTACAGGAAAAATGCTGTAAAAACCACAGTAAATTTAACAATTTTACCATGGAATCTATTGCTACTTATTTGATGCATAACTTGCTTTGAAATCATTATTATTAGTATGTATTTCTATTTTAAAAATGGTTTGAATGTTTGATAACATATGTTTGCATAATTAGACAATAGTTAACATCATTTGTGATTACATGGAGTACATATATTTTGTTTCTCCCAAAATAGAAATAAAGAATACATTTAGTAAGAAACGTTACAGTACTTTATTAATACATATAATTTCCAGGCTTTCCAGGGCCAAATAAAATGAAGTGGTGGGCCACATCTGGCCCCCGGCCTTGAGTTTGACACCTGCGGTTTACAACCTGTGGCACATTTTAAAAAATAATATTACGAAAATAAAGATAAAAAGTGTAATAAAAGAACAAACAGGTGTAATGTAACGAGAATATATTGCAATATTGACACTAATAACACAAAGCTGCCATGTACACTACCGTTCAAAAGTTTGGGGTCACATTGAAATGTCCTTATTTTTGAAGGAAAAGCACTGTACTTTTCAATGAAGATAACTTTAAACTAGTCTTAACTTTAAAGAAATACACTCTATACATTGCTAATGTGGTAAATGACTATTCTAGCTGCAAATGTCTGGTTTTTGCTGCAATACCTACATAGGTGTATAGAGGCCCATTTCCAGCAACTATCACTCCAGTGTTCTAATGGTACAATGTGTTTGCTCATTGGCTCAGAAGGCTAATTGATGATTAGAAAACCCTTGTGCAATCATGTTCACACACCTGAAAACAGTTTAGCTCGTTACAGAAGCTACACAACTGACCTTCCTTTGAGCAGATTGAGTTTCTGGAGCATCACATTTGTGGGGTCAATTAAACGCTCAAAATGGCCAGAGAAAGAGAACTTTCATCTGAAACTCGACCGTCTATTCTTGTTCTTAGAAATGAAGGCTATTCCACAAAATTGTTTGGGTGACCCCAAACTTTTGAACGGTAGTGCAGGTACCGGTACCAAAATGTATTTCAATACTTTTCGGTACCTTTTCGATACTTTTCATTATTGGCATTATTGTCTTTATTTGAACAAAAAGTGCAATTTTAGTCCTTAAATAAAATAGTGAACAAAATAGATAACTTGTCTTTTAGTAGTAAGTAAACAAACAAAGACTCCTAATTAGTCTGCTGACGTATGCAGTAACATATTGTGTCATTTATACACCTATTATTTTGTACACATTATGAGGGACAAACTGTAAAGATTGATTATTAATCTACTTGTTTATTTACTGTTAATATCTGCTTATTTTCTGTTTTAACATGTTCTATCTACACTTCTGTTCAAATGTAATAATCACCTATTCTTCTCTTCTTTGATACTTGACATTAGTTTTGGATGATACCACACATTTAGGTATCGATCTGATACCAAGTAGTTACAGGCTCATACATTGGTCATATTCAAAGTCCTCATGTGTCCAGGGACGTATTTCCTGACTAAACATAACAAAACGAATGTTGTGATGCCAACAAATAATGATGTAACCGTAGTAGTATCGACTAGACACGCTCCTGTACTTGGTATCATTACAGTGGATGTCAGGTATAGATCCACCAATGGCATTTGTTTACATTGTGACGGCGGTGAGCTATTGTATCCTCCTACAGTACCGGTATACCGTACAACCCTACTTGTGACCAACCTGGACATGTTCCTCTTTGACTTCAGACTACCTTTCCCTCGTTCCACCCCCGAACGAATGAGCCCGCCATTGGTCTTGGCGCAGGTCTCGCTCCCTTAATGACGACCCCTGATTGGTCACAGACGTACTCGGTTTTCCACTTCCTGTCCGATGAAGTAAACAAGAGGCATCAATCATGGCAGACGATTACCTGACCCTCGGTCCGAGCCAGCGCCCTCACCCACCTTGTGTACCGTTTGTTTTGTGTCTCTCTTTGGCGTGTCTGGACTGTGACACGTTGGCCAGTTTATGCAGAATGTCAAACTTCATTATGCTGGCCTCGGACTCGCTGACTTGTGGGACAGCTGGAGTGAGTGTTTGCTTTTTAAAGGCATTTGGCTGCGCTGTGATTAAAAAGAAAAATACTAAAAACCTCATGAGACTTGAGATTATTTCACCAGCGAGAATGTAAACCACAACTATTTCATGCCTAAAAGATGCGTGCGACCAAAAGGCCCGACAGACAAATTGTGCTAGTCTCATCTCTTTGTGTTGCCAGTAAGAGATTGTGAGTTTAACACAACTATGCCTTGTTACGCAACTCTTTCTACTGAGGTAGCAGAATTATATGCAAATTCATATCTCAATCTGTGTCTGTGATACAATGTACATGTCCCTGTACTAATTTGTGTGTCTGTATCTCAATCTGTGTATCTGTGATACAATTTGCATGTCCCTGTACTAAATTGTGTGTCTGTATCTCAATCTGTGTGTAATCTAATTTGCATGTCCCTGTACTAAATTGTGTGTCTGTATCTCAATCTGTGTGTAATCTAATGTACATGTCCCTGTACTAATTTGTGTGTCTGTATCTCAATCTGTGTGTGCGTGTAATCTAATTTACATGTCCATGTACTAATGTGTGTGTCTGTTCTAATTTACATGTCAATGTGCTAATTTGTGTGTCTGTATCTCAATCTGTGTGTGTATAATCTAATTTGCATTTCCCTGTACTAATTTGGGTGTCTGTATCTCAATATGTGTGTGTATAATCTAATTTACATGTCCCTGTACTAATTTGTGTGTCTGTATCTCAATCTGTGTGTGTATAATCTAATTTGCATGTCCCTGTACTAATTTGTGTGTCTGTATCTCAATCTGTGTGTGTGTAATCTAATTTACATGTCCCTGTACTAATTTGTGTGTCTGTATCTCAATCTGTGTGTGTGTAATCTAATGTACATGTCCCTGTACTAATTTGTGTGTCTGTATCTCAATATGTGTGTGTAATCTAATTTACATGTCCCTGTACTAATTTGTGTGTCTGTATCTCAATCTGTGTGTGTGTAATCTAATTTACATGTCCATGTGCTAATTTGTGTGTCTGTATCTCAATCTCTGTGTGTGTAATCTAATTTACATGTCCCTGTACTAATTTGTGTGTCTGTATCTCAATATGTGTGTCTGTAATACAATTTACATGTCCCTGTACTAATGTGTGTGTCTGTGTCTCAATCTGTGTGTGTAATCTAATTTACATGTCCGTGTACTAATTTGTGTGTCTATATCTCAATATGTGTGTGTGTAATACAATTTGCATGTCCGTGTACTAATGTGTGTCTCTGTATCTTAATCTGTGTGTCTGTAATCTAATGTACATGTCCCTGTGCTAATTTGTGTGTCTGTATCTCAATCCGTGTGTGTGTGTGTTCTAATTTACATGTCCATGTGCTAATTTGTGTGTCTGTATCTCAATCTGTGTGTGTGTAATCTAATTTACATGTCCCTGTACTAATTTGTGTGTCTGTATCTCAATCTGTGTGTGTAATCTAATTTGCATCCCCCTGTACTAATTTGTGTGTCTGTATCTCAATCTGTGTGTCTGTGATACAATTAGGGCTGCAACAACTAATCGATTAAATCGATTAAAATCGATTATTAAAATAGTTGGCGATTATTTTAGTCATCGATTCATTGGATCTATGCTATGCGCATGCGCAGAGGTTTTTTTTTGTTTTTTTTTAATAAAATGTTTTATTTTTATTTTATTTAATTTTTTTAATAAACCTTTATTTATAAACTGCAACATTGACAAACAGCTGAGAAACAATAATCAAAATAAGTATGGTGCCAGTATGCTGTTTTTTTCCCCCAATAAAATACTGGATACGATAGAAATGTAGTTTGTCTCTTTTATCCGATTATTAATCAATTAATTGAAGTAATAATCGACAGATTAATCGATTATCAAATTAATCGTTAGTTGCAGCCCTAGATACAATGTACATGTCCCTGTACTAATTTGTGTGTCTGTATCTCAATCTGTGTGTGTGTAATCTAATTTACATGTCCCTGTACTAATTTGTGTGTCTGTATCTCAATCTGTGTGTCTGTGATACAATTTACATGTCCCTGTACTAATTTGTGTGTCTGTATCTCAATCTGTGTGTGTGTAATCTAATTTACATGTCCCTGTATTAATTTGTGTGTCTGTATCTCAATCTGTGTGTGTGTAATCTAATTTACATGTCCCTGTATTAATTTGTGTGTCTGTATCTCAATCTGTGTGTGTGTAATCTAATTTACATGTCTGTGTGCTAATTTGTGTGTCTGTATCTCAATCTAATCAATGTGTATGTGTGTGTGTTGTAATGTGTGTTTGTATCTCAATCTGTGTGTGTGTAATCTAATCAGTGTGTGTTTTAATTTGTGTGTCTGTATTTCAATCTGTTTGTGTGTGTTTACCATGAATTGATTTAAGTGGACCCCGACTTAAACAAGTTGAAAAACGTATTGGGGTGTTACCATTTAGTGGTCAATTGTACGGAATATGTACTGTACTGTGCAACCTACTAATAAAAGTCTCAATCAATCAATCAAAGTAATCTAATCAGTTTGTGTTTTAATGTGTGTGTTTGTATTTCAATCTGTGTGTGTGCATGTAATCTAATCAGTGTGTTTGATTTTTGTGTTTGTATTTCGATTTGTGTGTGTGTAATCGAATCAGTACGTGTTTTAATTTGTGTGTTTGTATTTAGATTTGTGCGTGTTTTAATTTGTGTGTTTGTATTTCGATCTGTGTGCGTGTAATCAGAAATCGAACAAGTACCAAAAACAGAAAACAAGCCAGAGGAAAAACGTGTCGATCGCACTGGACGCTAGGGCATACTTGCCAACCTTGATTCCTCCGATTACGGGAGGTGGGGGGTGTGGTAGGGGCAGGGGGCGTGGTTGGGGGCGTGGTTAAGAGGGGAGGAGTATATTTACAGCTAGAATTCACCAATTCGAGTATTTCATATATATTTCATATATATATATATATATGTATGAAATACTTGACTTTCAGTGAATTCTAGCTATATATATAAATATATATATATTTTATTATACATATAAATAATGGAAATACTTGAATTTCAGTGTTCCGGAGGCTATCCAGTAGATGGCAGTTTTGTCCTGTTTAAGAGTGTCACAACATTGCTATTTACGGCAGACGAAAACGTGACTGCTGTTGTTGTGTGTTGTTACCGCGCTGGGAGGACGTTAATGAAACTGCCTAACAATAAACCCACATAAGAAACCAAGAACTCGCCCTCGATCATTCTACAGTTATAACGTGATTGGGCAGGCACGCTGTTTATATCGTGGGAAAGCGGACGTGAAAACAGACTGTCGCCGCTGTCCCCACTCAGGTCCGCATGGAGCTGGAGAGGGCGTGGCCTCCAGCTCCGGCTGAATTCCGTGAGTTTATCGGGAGAAAATTTCTTCCGGGAGGTTATCGGGAGAGGCGCTGAATTCCAGGAGTCTCCCGGTAAAACCGGGAGGGTTGGCAAGTATGCGCTAGGGCTACCGCTTAGCATAGGCTAGAAGACAAAGAATACTGACGTGATTGTAGCATGAAGCAAACAAAGAAGCCAGGCCGACTGACAGGCAAAGGCAGGCTTAAATAATGCCTCTGATTAGTGCTCGGGAAACAGGTGAGCGTCCCGAACACCAATCAGAGACAGGTGGAAATAATAGGTAACCATGGTAACTAAAAACAAACTCAAGGGTGCACAAAAACAGGAACTAAGGGAGTCCAAAACTAACAGAAAATAACAAAACATGATCCGGGCCACGGATCATGACAGAAATTGAATGAAACTATGATGATCCCAAAGATTCTAAAGGTCCAGTCAGAGTCTATGATCTTTGCATCCCTAATCACAACATAGAGCTCTTGACCTCGCTTTAACGTTCAGCATGCTGGCTTTGCTGGCTGAGTAATCATTCATTCATTCATCCGCTTTCTCCGAAACCAGAACTAATCCACCTGTTGTATTATTCACCCGGAACTAACACCTCAAGTTGCTCCATCAATATTTCACCCGCAGCCATTCAGCTCCACTGGGCTTTGCCTAAACTCTTTTTTTGGCGCGTTAAAAGTCTTTCCGTATTGATTTGAACACCATTTTATTTATCTAGTTTTATTCATTTTTTTCAATTATTATGTACCTATAGATGTAACGACATGGAAATGCCATCCATCCATCCATTTTCTTCCGCAGCCTAAGCAGAGAAGCCCAGACTTCCCTCTCCCCAGCCACTTCGTCCAGCTCCTCTCAGGGGATCCCGAGGCGTTCCCAGGCCAGCCGGGAGACATAGTCTTCCCAACGTGTCCTGGGTCTTCCCTGTTCGGGTGCCCGAACCACCTCATCTGGCTCCTCTCCATGCGGAGGAGCAGCGGCTTTACTTTGAGCTCCCCCCGGATGACAGAGCTTCTCACCCTATCTCTAAGGGAGAGCCCTGGCGGAGGAAAAGTAGATCAACCGGTAAATTGAGAGCTTTGCCTTCCGGCTCAGCTCCTTCTTCACCACAACGGATCGATACAGAGTCCGCATTACTGAAGACGCCGCACCGATCCGCCTGTTGATCTCACCATCCACTCTTCCCTCACTCGTGAACAAGACTCCGAGGTACTTGAACTCCTCCACTTGGGGCAGGGCCTCCTCCCCAACCCGGAGATGGCACTCCACCCTTTTCCGGGCGAGAACCATGGACTCGGACTTGGAGGTGCTGATTCCCATCCCAGTCGCTTCACACTCGGCTGTGAACCGTTCCAGTGAGAGCTGAAGATCCTGGCCAGATGAAGCCATCAGGACCACATCATCTGCAAAAAGCAGAGACCTAATCCTGCAGCCACCAAACCAGATCCCCTCAACGCCCTGACTGTGCCTAGATATTCTGTCCATAAAAGTTCTGAACAGAATGGGTGACAAAGGGCAGCCTTGGCGGAGTCCAACCCTCACTGGAGATGTGTCCGACTTACTGTCGGCCATGCGGACCAAACTCTGACACTGATCGTACAGGGAGCGGACCGCCACAATCAGACAGTCCGATACCCCATACTCTCTGAGCACTCCCCACAGGACTTCCCGGGGTACACGGTCGAATGCCTTCTCCAAGTCCACAAAGCACATGTAGACTGGTTGGGCAAACTCCCATGCACCCTCAAGGACCCAGCCGAGAGTATAGAGCTGGTCCACAGTTCCACGACCAGGACGAAAACCACACTGTTCCTCCTGAATCCGAGGTTGGACTATCCGGCGTAGCCTCCTCTCCAGTACACCTGAATAGACCTTATCGGGAAGGCTGACATGGAAATGTCATATCATTATTGTGACCAAAATGATCACAGTTATCTTAGTATTGTTGAATGTGCTGAAAAACTACTAAGTCAATGCAACTCAACTACAAGCTCATAGACTGTAATTATAATACATCAAAAACTATATACTACATTTCACTTCAACTTCCGCATTCACACGCAATTCCTTCAGTAATGGCCTCATCTAGTTTGATATTGATATTATTATTTATTTCATCTTCTGATAGATTGAAAATTAGCACCAACGGGAGAATTTCAAAACTCCACCTGTTTGACTGAACATTATCACATCATTTGTTCAAAAAGTATGAGTAACAACAAATGAAGGTAGAATACTATTAACCGCAAGTGCAAAAAAAAACAACTTTATGATTTGTGCATTTTCAGAATGTGCTTGTTCTATTTTTAAACAAAGAAAACAATCTTTATTTTTAAGTTATCATGCCAGGATTTTACCAGTCCGGCCCACTTGGGAATAGAGTTAAAAGCAACAGCAGCAATAAGAATTTTTTTAAACATTTACATACACACACACATATATATATATATATATATATATATATATATATATATATATATATATATATATATATATATATATATATATATATATATATATATATATATATATATATATATATATATATATATATATGTATGTATGTATTAGGAGTGTCAAAACGATTTTCAAATTAATTGTGATTTATTGTAATTTTACTTTATATGTATATATATATATATATATATATATATATATATATATATATATATATATATATATATATATATATATATATATATATATATATATATATATATATATATATATATATCAGGGTTTCCCACACATTCATTTATTTGTGGCGGCCCGCCACAAATAAAACAAAACAAAAAAATTAAAAATATTTTTTATTTTATTTTTTATTAATTTTTTTGTCCTCTCCAGCTTCTCAGGCAAATCATATAGTTGATGTAGATGCCTATATAGGCTGTTCAGATTTACTTTACAAAAGAGAAGTGGAGGATACTTCTCTTGTTGCCTTATTTGTATTTTGACTTTATTAAATGTATTTATATCAGAAACACAACATGCGTATATAACACAGGGTGCAAAGTCTGCAGGCAGTAGGAAACACATGGTTAAGTGTAGGGAGTAAAACTGATGGCAGTCTAAAGTTCAAGATTTTTGGAGCTCTTTGTTCAGTGGATCAGATGTTTGATGAAGCTCTGTGTCTATCTACCACCACTACTGTTTCCTGTTTATTTGTTACTGACAGTGGCAGGACACCTCTGCCTCTGTTTCACTTTATGTTGCTGGTAAATAATATGGTTGTAGTAGTAGGCTAAAGTTAAATTATTTAGTATGCACTAATTAAAGGGGCAGAGCTTTGAGACATTTTAGCTTTTATATTTAATAAGATGTATTTTTTGTAAGAACCACAATTAATAAATATATTTCAGTGAATAACTTATTGTTCAAATCTGTATAAATACGTACATAAAGTGTTGTAATTATATTGTAAAATGGATGGATGGACGTTTAAAACAAAACTGTTATTATTAATTAGTAAGTATACATTTTTTGAGCCTTTTTAGAGAAAATCATATCATTGTAGTAAATTATGCAAATTACGCGATGATGTCATGGTGACCACGCCCATAGCCACGCCCCCACCGCCACAGGTATCTTGGCAGTTTATGGGAAACACTGATATATATATATATTTATATATATACATATATATATATATATATATATATATATATATATATATATATATATATATATATATATATATATATATATATATATATATATATATATATATATATATATATATATATATATATATATATATATATATATAAATATACCATTATATATATTTATATATATTCCTTAGGTCAGAGAAAAAACACAGAGGCTATTTCATCCCTACAGGCCTGTTCCGCAGGTTTCCCTGCTCTTCAGGGGAGTTTATTTATTTTTTTAATGATTTTTTGTTATTATTTTTCCTAACCTAAGCAACCTCGGCTATATATATATATATATATGTATATATATATATATATATACATTTTAAAACTATAATTTTTTGTTATTGTATTATTTTTTTCCGTCATATATATATATATATATATATATATATATATATATATATATATATATATATATATATATATATATATATATATATATATATATATATATATATATATATATATATATATACTATATAATATATAGGATTATGACAGTTAGGTGTTTTTATGATGCGTTTAAGGACCGCCCAGCAGAGTAGGACACCACAAGTGCAGCATAAGAAACACAAAACATGCAAAATAGCGAGCGCTCTAACAGTTAGTGTAATTATTTTAAAAAATAACGTAAATTTCAGTGTGTGTATAAGTAGTGTTTGCGCACAATACGGTGACAATGATGATATGAAATGACATCATCACAGTTTAATGATCGTTTTCATTGAAAAGTCGGGAGTTTCACCGCTGTTTGTCATTAATACTGTTTATCGTTACGTCGTATCAACACAGAGCCTGTGTGTGTGTTTTATTATTGTATTAATCTGTTCAGGTCAGCAGGTTTACTACATTAACACCAAAAAGGGCTGCCAATGAAGTCCAAGTCAGCCAAATGCAACAAACAGGCCAGCATGAGATTGATCACCACTTAGCGCGTCATAACTCATACCCTGCATTTCATATACATGGTGTAACATAAACTGCATTGACGGCAAGCATGATGAGACATTTTTTTTGCGTCGGAATACGTGTCAGACAGCGGAAATAATGTTTGTCAGCATACAATCGATGCCGGGGTCACCACCTGCTGGAGTGTGTGAAGGTTGTTTGTGTGTGGTCCTGCCCTAAAAGAAGGCTTGTTTCCCTAAGTCATGTCCAGGGGTTGGCGTATGTCTAGCACAGTGTTTTACAACCACTGTGCCGTGGCCGAGTGTGCCGTGAGATACAGTCTGGTGGGCCGTGGGAGATTATGTCATTTCACATATTTGGGTTACAAATATTTTTTGCAAAGCAGTAATTATAGTCTGCAAATGATGTGTTGTTGTTGAGTGTCGGTGCTGTCTAGAGCTCGGCAGAGTAACCGTGTAATACTCTTCCATATCAGTAGGTGGCAGCCGGTAGCTAATTGCTTTGTAAATGTCGGAAACAGCAGGAGGCAGTGTGCAGGTAAAAAGTGTCTTATGCCTAAACCAAAAATAAACAAAAGGTGAGTGCCCCTAAGAAAAGGCATTGAAGCTTAGGGAAGGCTATATGGAACAAAACTAAAACTGAACTGGCTACAAAGTAAACAAAAACAGAATGCTGGACGACAGCAAAGACTTACCGTGGAGCAAAGACGGCGTCCACAAAGTACATCCGAACATGACATGACAATCAACAATGTCCCCACAAAGAAGGATAAAAACAACTGAAATATTCTTGATTGCTAAAACAAAGTAGATGCGGGAAATATCACTCAAAGGAAGACATGAAACTGCTACAGGAAAATACCAAAAAAAAGAGAAAAAGCCACCAAAAGGAGTAAAACACTACACACGGGAAAACAGCAAAAAACTCCAAATAAGTCAGGGTGTGATGTGACAGGTGGTGACAGTACACCTACTTTGAGACAAGAGCTACACTATATTGCCAAAAGTATTTGGCCACCTGCCTTTACTCACATATGAACTTGAAGTGCCATCCCATGGAATTGTCCAAAATGTTTTGGTATCCTGGAGCATTCAAAGTTCCTTTCGCTGGAACTAAGGGGCCGAGCCCAACTCCTGAAAAAACAACCCCACACCATAATTCCTCCTCCACCAAATTTAACACTCGGCACAATGCAGTCCGAAATGTAGCGTTCTCCTGGCAACCTCCAAACCCAGACTAGTCCATCAGATTGCCAGATGCAAAAGTGTGATTCATCAGTCCAGAGAAGGCGTCTCCACTGCTCTACAGTCCAGTGGTGATGTCCTTTACACCACTGCATCCCACGCTTTGCATTGGACTTGGTGATGTATGGTTTAGACGCAGCTGCTCGGCCATAGAAAATCATTCCGTGAAGCTCTCTGCGTACTGTACGTGGGCTAATTGGAAGGTCACATGAAGTTTGGAGCTCTGTAGCAACTGACTGTGCAGAAAGTCTTTGCACTATGCTGACCTCTGTCAGTTTACCTGGCCTACCACTTGGTGGCTGAGTTGCTGTTGTTCCCAAACTCTTCACTTTTCTGCGAATAAAGTTGACTTTGGAATATTTCAGCGAGGAAATTTCATGACTGGATTTGTTGCACAGGTGGCATCTTATGACAGTTCCACGCTGGAAATCACTGAAAGCGGCCCATTCTTTCACAAATGTTTGTAGAAACAGTCTCCATGCCTAAAGGCCTACTGAAAGCCACTACTAGCGACCACGCAGTCTGATAGTTTACATATCAATGATGAAATCTTAACATTGCAACACATGCCAATACGGCCGGGTTAACTTATAAAGTGACATTTTAAATTTCCCGGGAAATATCCGGCTGAAAACGTCTCGGTATGATGACGTTTGCGCGTGACGTCACGGAGTTTGCGGAAGTATTGGGACACCATTGTGTCCCAATACAAACAGCTCTGTTTTCATCGCAAAATTCCACAGTATTCTGGACATCTGTGTTGGTGAATCTTTTGCAATTTGTTTAGTGGACAATGAAGACAGCAAAGAAGAAAGTTGTAGGTGGGAAGCGGTGTATTAGCGGCTGGCTGCAGCAACACAACCAGGAGGACTTTGACTTGGATAGCAGACGCGCTACCGTGAGTACGCAGCTTTCTTCCAAACATTTGATCGCTTGCCTGTACGTGCGTGCCGCTATGTGCATGTCACGTACGTAACTTTGGGGAAATATATGTGCTGTATGAACTTTGCGGAAATGAACGTTACTTTGGGCTGTGGGATTGAGTGTGTTGTGCGGGTGTTTGATTTGTATTGGTGGGTTATATGGACGGGAGGTGTTTGTTATGCGGGATTAATTTGTGGCATATTAAATATAAGCCTGGTTGTGTTGTGGCTAATAGAGTATATATATGTCTTGTGTTTATTTACTGTTTTAGTCATTCCCAGCTGAATATCAGGTCCCCACCCGCCTCTCACAGCATCTTCCCTATCTGAATCGCTTACACTGCCCTCTAATCCTTCACTCTCACTTTCCTCATCCACGAATCTTTCATTCTCGCTCAAATGAATGGGGTAATCTTCGCTTTCTCGGTCCGAATCGCTCACGCTGCTGGCGTCCATGATTGAAAACAATGTGCAGATGTGAGGAGCCTTTCAACATGTGACGTCACGCTACTTCCGGTATAGGCAAGGCTTTTTTATCAGCAACCAAAAGTTGCAAACTTTATCGGCGATGTTCTCTACTAAATCCTTTCAGCAAAAATATGGCAATTTCGCGAAATGATCAAGTATGACACATGAAATGGATCTGCTATCCCCGTTTAAATAAGAAAATCTCATTTCAGTAGGCCTATGCCTAAGTGCTTGATTGAAGAATCTGGGTATTATCTTCGACCCAACTCTCTCGTTTGAGTCACACATTAAGAGTGTTACTAAAACGGCCTTCTTTCATCTCCGTAATATCGCTAAAATTCGTTCCATCTTGTCCACTAGCGACGCTGAGATCATTATTCATGCGTTCGTTACGTCTCGTCTCGATTACTGTAACGTATTATTTTCGGGTCTCCCTATGTCTAGCATTAAAAGATTACAGTTGGTACAAAATGCGGCTGCAAGGCTTTTGACAAAAACAAGAAAGTTTGATCATATTACGCCTATACTGGCTCACCTGCACTGGCTTCCTGTGCACTTAAGATGCGACTTTAAGGTTTTACTACTTACGTATAAAATACTACACGGTTTAGCTCCAGCCTATCTCGCCGATTGTATTGTACCATATGTCCCGACAAGAAATCTGCGTTCAAAGAACTACGGCTTATTAGTGATTCCCAGAGCCAAAAAAAAGTCTGCGGGCTATAGAGCGTTTTCTATTCGGGCTCCAGTACTCTGGAATGCCCTCCCGGTAAAAGTTAGAGATGCTACCTCAGTAGAAGCATTTAAGTCCCATCTTAAAACTCATTTGTATAATCTAGCCTTTAAATAGACCCCCCTTTTTTAGACCAGTTGATCTGCCGTTTCTTTTCTTCTCTCCTCTTCTCCCCTGTCCCTTGCGAGGGGGAGTTGCATAGGTCCGGTGGCCATGGATGAAGTGCTGGCTGTCCAGAGTCGGGACCCCGGGTGGACCACTAGCCTGTGGGGACATCTCTACGCTGCTGACCCGTCTCCGCTCGGGATGGTTTCCTGTTGGCCCCGCTGTGGACTGGACTCCCGCTGATGTGTTGGATCCACTGTGGACTGGACTTTCACAATGTTATGTCAGACCCACTCGACATCCATTGCTTTCGGTCTCCCCTAGAGGGGGGGGGGGTTTACCCACATATGCGGTCCTCTCCAAGGTTTCTCATAGTCATTCACCGACGTCCCACTGGGGTGAGTTTTTCCTTGCCCGTATGTGGGCTCTGTACCGAGGATGTCGTTGTGGCTTGTACAGCCCTTTGAGACACTTGTGATTTAGGGCTATATAAATAAACATTGATTGATTGATTGATTGATTTGATACACCGGGCCAAGTGATTAGGACACCTGATTGTCTTCATTTGGATGGCTGGCCAAACACTCTTTTACTGTCAACTGAGTTTATGATGTCTGCTGGTGGTGTGCCTCTGCATTTTTTCAACGCAAAAAATGTGCCTTGGCTCAAAAAAGGTTGCAAAAAGCTGCTCTAGCAGATGCAAAGTTGGCTATCTTTACCAAAAAAAAGTTCTAAAAATGGCATCACTTTTCCTTTTGAATGTATAATTAGCCTGGTTATGACTTCATGGGCCTTAAGAAAAGAAACTGTCGATCCTTAGAGGACAGTCGCGGCTGAAGAAGAACAGCCACAGCCACCCGGGTCCAGACTGTTCTGGGTTGTCTCCGTTGGAAACAACTCCTTAGCCCCGCGACCTTGCTAGGTGTGTTTGTTCTGACGGATCACCGGGAGTCCGGAGGATGAAAGACAGGTTGGGTGAAATCATCTGGACCGCCGCACCAAGTCAACCCGTGTACGCCGCCGCGTTATTCAACCTCCGAGCCGCTTTCCCACAGAGGTCGTGTTTCTTGATAAAAAGCAACCCTCCGTGTGGAGTGATGACTAATAATAGGCCTGGGACTACAATTAACTGGATAACTTGGCTGCGAGAGGGTGCACGGACTTGAACAAACGGAGATCCTCGCTAGTCGCGACATGTTTTATATTCTGTGCTCTTGTGTCATCCTTTTGTGTTCCTGATGTTTCCCTCTTGGTTGTTTGCCTTTAGGTTGGGGATCCTTTGGGACTTTGTGACAAGGGGTGGCACTTTCCTGACTTCTGCCGTGCTTTTTTTTGTAAAAACTTCTGGATGTGCCTTCCGGGAGCCTTTTGGCCATGGAGACCAGCTGTTGGGTCTCTGCCACACCAGAGTCCGTTTGGAGAGACTGGAGGAGATGCGGATGAAGAGACTTCACGGTGTCTTGGCTGAATGAGCAGGTATCGGACACCTCGGTCTCCTTGGACGTATCCTCGCTCATCCATGCGGACTGGACACTGGCCGAGAGTTGGTGGACCGGACTACGGTGGAGTCGGCTCTCTTGGTTGCTTTGTTGGGTCTGCTCCTGTCTCTGGCCATGCTCCCCCCCCGCCCCCCACCCTAACAGACAATGGTGTGGAACACCGCAGAGGCCACCACAGTGTATGTTTTATTTGATTTTATTTTGTTGTTGTTTTACTTTTGTGGCTGTGTACAAGTAAGTGGCTGGTTGCATCAGCTCTGCTCTTTTCATGTCTTTAATGTTCTTTGATGTTTCCCTCTTACACACGTTTATGTGTGCTATGGCTATGAGGTTTTTTTTCTTCTTTTTCCTTGGCCTAAGTCTGGACCCTTTCTCCAGGGGTCCAGGCTTAGACCAGGTTTACCTGTTTCTCACCTTTTTTTGTAAGGGGCACCGGAAGTTGGCAGACCCATCAGCGATCCTGATCTGTCTCCCTGTAATGTTTGTCTGTTCTTGATCCTGTTCTGTCTCCCTGTAATGTTTGTCTGCTCTTGATCCTGTTCTGTATCTCTGTAATGATTGTCTACTCTTGATCCTGTTCTGTCTCCCTGTAATGTTTGATCCTGTTCTGTCTCACTGTAATGTTTGATCCTGTTCTGTCTCCTTGTAATGTTTGTCTGCTTTTGATCCTGTTCTGTCTGCCTGTAATGTTGTATCCCGTTCTGTCTCACTGTAATGTTTGATCTTGTTCTGTCTCCATGTAATGTTTTATCCTGTTCTGTCTCACTGTAATGTTTGATCCTGTTCTGTCTCCTTGTAATGTTTGTCTGCTTTTGATCCTGTTCTGTCTCCCTGTAATGGTGTATCCTGTTCTGTCTCACTGTAATGTTTGATCATGTTCTGTCTCCATGTAATGTTTTATCCTGTTCTGTCTCACTGTAATGTTTGATTCCTGTTCTGTCTCCCTGTAATGTTTGTCTGCTCTTGAATGGGATTGTGCTGAAAATGTTAGTTTCCCCCCAGAGGAAAGTATTTCTGATTATGATTCTGATTCAAAATAGCCACCCTTTGCTCTGATTCCTGCTTTGCACACTCTTGGCATTCTCTCCATGAGCTTCAAGAGGCTGTCACATCACAGAACACTTTTCCACTTTGTATCAGTCCATCTTAGATGAGCTCGGGCCCATCAAAGCCGGCGGCATTTCTGGGTGTTGTTGATAAATGGCTTTGGCTTTGCACAGTAGAGTTTTAACTTGCACTTACAGATGTAGCGACCGACTGTAGTTACTGACAGTGGTTTCTGAAGTGTTCCTGAGCCCATGTGGTGATATCCTTTACACACTGATGTTGCTTTTTGATGCAGTACCACCTGAGGGATCCAAAGTGTGTAATATCATGGCTTACGTGCAGTGATTTATCCAGATTCTCTGAACCTTTTGATGATATTACGGAGCGTAGATGGTGAAATCCCTAAATTCCTTGTTGAGAAATGTTGTTCTTAAACAATTTGCTCAGGCATTTGTTGACAAAGTGGTGACCCTCGCCCCGTCCTTGTTTGTGAATGAGTGAGCATTTCTTAGCCTGGCAAATATAGTGTAGCTCTTGTCTCAAAGTAGGTGTACTGTCACCACCTGTCACATCACACCCTGACTTATTTGGAGTTTTTTGCTGTTTTCCCGTGTGTAGTGTTTTACTCCTTTTGGAGGCTTTTTCTCTTTTTTTTGGTATTTTCCTGTAGCAGTTTCATGTCTTCCTTTGAGTGATATTTCCCACATCTACTTTGTTTTAGCAATCAAGAATATTTCAGTTGTTTTTATCCTTCTTTGTGGGGACATTGGTGATTGTCTTGTCATGTTCGGATGTACTTTGTGGACGCCGTCTTTGCTCCACTGTAAGTTTTTGCTGTCGTCCAGCATTCTGTTTTTGTTTACTTTGTAGCCAGTTCAGTTTTAGTTTTGTTCCATATAGCCTTCCCTAAGGCACGAGCAATCAAGACTTATTTAAGACCTGACCAACAGAGCCGGAGGGAAACCGTGTCCGCCCGCCGAGCCCCCGACTTTAACGCACCCAAATCCCGCCTGGGATGGGAAAGGAAACGCGGCCACATGTGACGCACTTGAAGGTCATGTGATAACCTCAACCAACCACACGCATTGGGAGGATTACTTTAAAGCTTAGTTACTTCCACGCTCTTGCTACCTCACGCATTACGTTGCCTGTAAGTGAGTAGGAAATGATGGCAGTCACACATAAGAGAGACGTGTAGACTGCAATATGATGGCAGTCACACATAAGAGAGACGTGTAGACTGCAATATGATGGCAGTCGCACATAAGAGATACGTGTAGACTGCAATATGATGGCAGTCACACATAAGAGAGAGGTGTAGACTGCAATATGATGTCAGTCGCACATAAGAGAGACGTGTAGACTGCAATATGATGGCAGTCGCACATAAGAGAGACGTGTAGACTGCAATATGATGGCAGTCGCACATAAGAGAGACGTGTAGACTGCAATATGATGGCAGTCACACATAAGAGATACGTGTAGACTGGAATATGATGGCAGTCGCACATAAGAGAGACGTGTAGACTGCTATATGATGGCAGTCGCACATAAGAGAGACGTGTAGACTGCAATATGATGGCAGTCGCACATAAGAGATACGTGTAGACTGCAATATGATGGCAGTCGCACATAAGAGAGACGTGTAGACTGCAATATGATGGCAGTCGCACATAAGAGAGACGTGTAGACTGCAATATGATGGCAGTCACACATAAGAGAGACGTGTAGACTGCAATATGATGGCAGTCGCACATAAGAGAGACGTGTAGACTGCAATATGATGGCAGTCGCACATAAGAGAGACGTGTAGACTGCAATATGATGGCAGTCGCACATAAGAGAGACGTGTAGACTGCAATATGATGGCAGTCGCACATAAGAGATACGTGTAGACTGCAATATGATGGCAGTCGCACATAAGAGATACGTGTAGACTGCAATATGATGGCAGTCACACACAAAAGATACGTGTAGACTGCAATATGATGGCAGTCACACACAAGAGAGACGTGTAGAGTGCAATATGATGGCAGTCACACACAAGAGAGACGTGTAGACTGCAATATGATGGCAGTCGCACATAAGAGATACGTGTAGACTGCAATATGATGGCAGTCGCACATAAGAGATACGTGTAGACTGCAATATGATGGCAGTCGCACATAAGAGAGACGTGTAGACTGCAATATGATGGCAGTCGCACATAAGAGATACGTGTAGACTGGAATATGATGGCAGTCACACATAAGAGATACGTGTAGACTGCAATATGATGGCAGTCACACATAAGAGATACGTGTAGACTGCAATATGATGGCAGTCGCACATAAGAGATACGTGTAGACTGGAATATGATGGCAGTCACACATAAGAGAGAGTTGTAGACTGCAATATGATGGCACAATTTGTTTTCTGCTGCGACAAAACTTTTTTCCCCCTCACGGACGAGCGACGTGCCACATCTGAATCCTGTTAGAGTGCTCGCACACAACTACACCAGGCCGTCGGGGCCAGGTCGCGTTGTGGGTCGCTGATGGGCGACTGATAATTAAACGATTGTCATTTACGTGATAACGCCCGTTTGAAGCCGAGCGTGTCGCCCACGTCGATGTTTCCTCACACAGATGTGCTGCGGACCCCCAATGTGTCACCCCACCCGACCCCCAATGTGTCACCCCACCTGACCCCCAATGTGTCACCCCACCCGACCCCCAATGTGTCACCCCACCTGACCCCCAATGTGTCACCCCACCTGACACCCAATGTGTCACCCCACCCGACCCCCAATGTGTCACCCCACCTGACCCCCAATGTGTCACCCCACCTGACACCCAATGTGTCACCCCACCCGACCCCCAATGTGTCACCCCACCTGACCCCCAATGTGTCACCCCACCTGACCCCCAATGTGTCACCCCACCTGACCCCCAATGTGTCACCCCACCTGACACCCAATGTGTCACCCCACCCGACCCCCAATGTGTCACCCCACCTGACCCCCAATGTGTCACCCCACCTGACCCCCAATGTGTCACCCCACCTGACCCCCAATGTGTCACCCCACCTGACACCCAATGTGTCACCCCACCCGACCCCCAATGTGTCACCCCACCTGACCCCCAATGTGTCACCCCACCCGACCCCCAATGTGTCACCCCACCTGACCCCCAATGTGTCACCCCACCTGACACCCAATGTGTCACCCCACCCGACCCCCAATGTGTCACCCCACCTGACCCCCAATGTGTCACCCCACCTGACACCCAATGTGTCACCCCACCCGACCCCCAATGTGTCACCCCACCTGACCCCCAATGTGTCACCCCACCTGACACCCAATGTGTCACCCCACCCGACCCCCAATGTGTCACCCCACCTGACCCCCAATGTGTCACCCCACCTGACACCCAATGTGTCACCCCACCCGACCCCCAATGTGTCACCCCACCTGACCCCCAATGTGTCACCCCACCTGACCCCCAATGTGTCACCCCACCTGACCCCCAATGTGTCACCCCGCCTGACAAAGAGAAGTGGTGACGGCACATTCTTGTTGCAACAGCTGTCCGTGGTGCTGAAGACGATCAGATGAGTGGTCCTCCTACGTCACGGTGTCTATCTCCTTTTTTACTGAGGGCCACATCACAATTATGGCTGCCCTCACTTATGATGTATGAATATGAATGTACAAACCCAAAAAAGCAGTGAAGTTGTCACGTTATGTAAATGGTAAATAAAAAGAGAATACAACAAATCCTTTTCAACTTATATTCAATTGAATAGACTGCAAAGACAAGATATTTCATGTTCACACTCAGAAACTTTGGTATTTTTTGCAAATGATCATGAATTTAGAATGTAAATGGCAGCAACACATTGCAAAAAAGGCATGTTCACCACTGTGTTACATGGCCTTTCCTTTTAACAACATCCAGTAAAGGTTTGGGAACTGAGGAGACACATTTTTGAAGTGGAATTCTTTCCCATTCTTGCTTGATGTACAGCTTAAGTTGTTCAACAGTCTCCCTTCTCATATTTTAGCCTTCACACATTTTCAATGTCTGGACTACAGGCAGGCCAGTCTAGTACCTGCACTCTTTTACTATGAAGCCACACTGTTGTAACACCTGGCTTGGCATTGTCTTGCTGAAATAAGCAGGGGCGTCCATATGTTGCTCCAAAAGCTGTATGTACCTTTCAGCATTAATGGTGCCTTCACAGATGTGCAAGTTACCCATGTCTTGACCACTAATACACCCCCATACCATCACACATGCTGCCTTTTACACTTTCACGCTAGAACAGTCCGGATGGTTCTTTTCCTCTTTGGTCCGGAGGACACGACGTCCAGAGTTTCCAAAAACAATTTGAAATGTGGACTCGTCAGACCACAGAACACTTTTCCACTTTGCATCAGTCCATCTTAGATGAGCTCAGGCCCAGCGAAGCCGGCGGCATTTCCGGGTGTTGTTGATAAATGGCTTTGACTCTGCATAGTAGAGTTTTAACTTGCACTTACAGATGTAGCGACCAACTGTAGTTACTGACAGCGGTTTTCTGAAGTGTTCCTGAGCACATGTGGTGATATCCTTTACACGCTGATGTGGCTTTTTGATGCAGTACCGCCTGAGGGATCCAAGGTGTGTAATATCATGGCTTACGTGCAGTGATTTCTCCACATTCTCTGAACCCTTTGATGATATTACGGAGCGTAGATGGTGAAATCCCTAAATTCCTTGCAATAGCTGGTTGAGAAATGTTGTTCTTAAACAATTTGCTCAGGCATTTGTTGACAAAGTGGTGACCCTCGACCCCGTCCTTGTTTGTGAATGACTGAGCATTTCATGGAAGCTGCTTTTATACCCAATCATGGCACCCACCTGTTCCCAATTAGCCTGTTCACCTGTGGGATGTTCCAAATAAGTCTTTGATGAGCATTCCTCAACTTTCTCACTCTTTTTTGCCACTTGTGCCAGCTTTTTTCAAACATGTTGCAGGCATCAAATTCCTAATGAGCTAATATTTGCAAAAAATACCAAAGTTTCTCAGTGTGAACATGAAATATCTTGTCTTTGCAGTCTATTCAATTGAATATAAGTTGAAAAGGATTTGCAAATCATTGTATTCTGTTTTCCATCCATCCATTTTCTACCGCTTGTCCCTTTTGGGGTCGTGGGTTTATTTACCATTTACACAACGTGACAACTTCACCGCTTTTGGCTTTTGTAGAAGGATTGGCTTCATGATATAGTACACAATTGCCTATGCATTTGATTAGTATATGTTTCTTTACTTACACTAAAATGTTTTTACTTAACCTAAATGTTGCGGCAAAAACAAACTGGCAGCTTGTTAGCCAGAATTTTACTGTAAAATTTGCAGTGGTTTTTACAGCTTATTACTGTAAATGGAAAAAAGATACTACCATGTTTTTTTTAAGGCAAAATGACAATTCTGGTGACCGAACTCAACAGTTTTTTTTTTTACTGTAAAACCTATTTTAATCCACACAGTGTACAATTTGATGGATAACTTGCTAGGAAACCGTAAGTCAAGCTAACATTTAAGTACAGTATTTTTAATTTTTTTCAACAAAAACATGTTAATGGTTTATATATGTGTTGCATTATGAGACAATATTTATCAGGAGTGGGAATCTTTGGGCACCTACCATTCAATACCATTATGACTCATTAAATGACCATCCGATTCAGAATTGATTCTCGATTCAAACTGGTTCTTGCACTGTATCATTTGGTCTAATAATTACAGTGAAACTTGTTTTTTCAATACAGATTACAGGTTTAAAAAAGGCCCTTCTGGATGTACGGAGATGGCTTAAAAATGTATTTAAAACAATTTTAAATCGATTTTTGAAAATGAGGAATCAATTTACACAATTAGGATGTGAATCGATTTGTTTTGCACACCTGATATTTGACTTTAAAAGACATGTTTTTGGAATTTTGTCAATCGTTCATAATTCTTATGGAAGACAAGAACGCAAATGTTGTTCTTTCTGTACGCATTCTGTGCCCATTTTGTACGCATTTTGTACGCATTTTGTACACATTTTGTACACATTTTTGTACGCATTTTGTACGCATTTTGTACACATTTTGTACGCATTTTGTACACATTTTGTACACATTTTTGTACGCATTTTGTACGCATTTTGTACGCATTTTGTACGCATTTTGTACACATTTTGTACACATTTTTGTACGCATTTTGTACGCATTTTGTACACATTTTGTACGCATTTTGTACACATTTTGTACACATTTTTGTACGCATTTTGTACGCATTTTGTACGCATTTTGTACACATTTTTGTACGCATTTTGTACACATTTTTGCACGCATTTTGTACGCATCTTGTTTTTGGATTTTTTTGCGCACCCCTGATATTTGAGTTTAAAAGACATGTTTTAGGAATTTTGCCAATCGTTCGCAATCCTTATGGAGGACAAGAACGCTGATGTTTTTCTTATTGTACGCATTCTGTGCGCATTTTGTACACATTCTGTGTGCATTTTTGTACACCACTTGTTTTTGGATATTTTTGCGCACCCCTGATATTTCAGTTTAAGAGACATGTTTTTGGAATTTTGCCAATCATTCGCAATCCTTATGGAAGACAAGAACGCAAATGTTTTTCTTTTTGTACGGATTCTGTGCGCATTTTGTACGCATTTTGTATGCATTTTTGTACGCATTTTTGATGCATTCTGTACGCATTTTTGTACACATTTTGTATGCATTTTGTATGCATTTTGTAAGCATTTTTGTACGCATTTTGTACGCATTTTGTACGCATTTTTGTACGCATTTTGTATGCATTCTGTACGCATTTTGTATGCATTTTGTACGCATTCTGTACGCATTTTTGTATGCATTTTTGTACGCATTTTGTACGCATTCTGTACGCATTCTGTACACATTTTTGTACGCATTTTGTACGCATTTTTGATGCATTCTGTACGCATTTTTGTACGCATTTTTGTACGCATTTTGTATGCATTTTGTACACATTCTGTACGCATTTTGTACGCATTCTGTACACATTTTTGTACGCATTTTGTACGCATTTTTGTACGCATTTTTGTATGCATTTTTGTACGCATTTTTGATGCATTTTTGATCCATTCTGTACGCATTCTTGTACGCATTTTGTATGCATTTTGTACGCATTCTGTACGCATTTTTGTACGCATTTTGTACGCATTTTGTACACATTTTTGTACGCATTTTGTACGCATTCTGTATGCATTTTGTATGCATTTTGTACGCATTCTTGTACGCATTCTTGCACGCATTTTGTACGCATTCTGTACGCATTTTGTACGCATTCTGTACGCATTTTTGTACGCATTTTGTACGCATTCTGTACACATTTTTGTACGCATTTTGTACGCATTTTGTACGCATTTTGTACACATTTTTGTACGCATTTTGTACGCATTCTGTATGCATTTTGTATGCATTTTGTACGCATTCTTGTACGCATTCTTGCACGCATTTTGTACGCATTCTGTACGCATTTTGTACGCATTCTGTACGCATTTTTGTACGCATTTTGTACGCATTCTGTACACATTTTTGTACGCATTTTGTATGCATTTTGTACGCATTTTTGTACGCATTCTGTACGCATTTTTGTACGCATTCTGTACACATTTTTGTAAGCATTTTGTACGCATTTTGTACGCATTCTGTACACATTTTTGTACGCATTTTGTACGCAACTTGTTTTTGGATTTTTTTGCGCACCCCTGATATTTGAGTTTAAAAGACATATATTTGGAATTTTGCCAATCGTTCGCAATCCTTATGGAAGACAAGAACGTGTATGTTGTTCTTTTTGCACGCATTCTAAGTCACACAATATGGCTAGCACACGGTGGCTAACCGGAATACGCTATTCCACCCATAAAGCCCGCTAAAAAAACATCCAAAAAGCGCCAACACTACTCCATTTACAGGTCGTGACCTGAATATCAACCAAGCGTTAGCGATAATTTGTTTTTACAAGCGCTAACGCAGACAAACTATGTTCACATGCGCTAAGATCACAGGGCTAACTAGCTTATGCCGCGATATTGACATATTGAGCTAATTTTAGATTACAATTCACGCTTCTCACCTGGATAGTAGAAGGCTGTGGACATAATCCCACAAGTTGGTCAATTTTTACATCCAATTTAGACCTGAAAATGGTGAAAAAAAACAAAAAAAGACGTGGCTTACGATAAAATCTTCATCTAAACAGGGAGATACAAACATTCCACCAGTCTTTATCCCAGTGAGAGCAGACATTGTACAGTAAGTGATGGTTCGATTATGTTGATTGTTTAGCACTTAGCAATACTGCTATATGATGGTTAGTGTTTCACTAACGCGGTATCGGTTTAGTTTCTAAAACTTCTAGATCATCCTCCTTATATTCAGGCTCAAAAACATAAGTTGGTGATCATCATTCGTCCCAAAGTAGTCTTTGATGTCTCTCATGAAGTCTGCCATGATTAATAGTTGTGTTGTTGTTGTTGAAGGGAAAGTGAGCATTGTGAAGCGTCTGTGAAATGAATATGATGCCGTATGCTTAAAGTTAGCAAAATATGTAAATATGACATGTTTTTATGAATGTTACTACATGACATATATACTTACATCATGTATATATTACATGTTATTATGAATGTTACTACATGACATATATACTTACATCATGTATATATTACATGTTATTATGAATGTTACTACATGACATATATACTTACATCATGTATATATTACATGTTATTATGAATGTTACTAGATACTACATATATACTTACATCATGTATATATTACATGTTATCATGAATGTTACTACATGACATATATACTTACATCATGTATATATTACATGTTATTATGAATGTTACTAGATACTACATATATACTTACATCATGTATATATTACATGTTATCATGAATGTTACTACATGACATATATACTTACATCATGTATATATTACATGTTATTATGAATGTTACTACATGACATATATACTTACATCATGTATATATTACATGTTATTATGAATGTTACTACATGACATATATACTTACATCATGTATATATTACATGTTATTATGAATGTTACTACATGACATATATACTTACATCATGTATATATTACATGTTATTATGAATGTTACTACATGACATATATACTTACATCATGTATATATTACATGTTATTATGAATGTTACTACATGACATATATACTTACATCATGCATATATTACATGTTATTGTGAATGTTACTACATGACATATATACTTACATCATGTATATATTACATGTTATTATGAATGTTACTACATGACATATATACTTACATCATGTATATATTACATGTTATTATGAATGTTACTACATGACATATATACTTACATCATGTATATATTACATGTTATTATGAATGTTACTACATGACATATATACTTACATCATGTATATATTACATGTTATTATGAATGTTACTACATGACATATATACTTACATCATGCATATATTACATGTTATTGTGAATGTTACTACATGACATATATACTTACATCATGCATATATTACATGTTATTATGAATGTTACTACATGACATATATACTTACATCATGTATATATTACATGTTATCATGAATGTTACTACATGACATATATACTTACATCATGTATATATTACATGTTATTATGAATGTTACTACATGACATATATACTTACACCATGTATATATTACATGTTATTATGAATGTTACTACATGACATATATACTTACATCATGTATATATTACATGTTATTATGAATGTTACTACATGACATATATACTTACATCATGCATATATTACATGTTATTATGAATGTTACTACATGACATATATACTTACATCATGTACATATTACATGTTGTTATGAATCTTACTAAATTACATATGTACTTATGGCGTTTATATAAAATGTTGATTGAGGTTTTTGGATGTTTTTTAGAACGTGTTGCAACTCTTGTTATTAGCTGACTTTTGCCAGCGTTTATTTATCAATGCATAAAAAAATAAAAACATGTGTTCTTATCTTACATAAGAATTGTTAATGATAAATGTTGTTTCAAAAAAGTGTTGTTCCCTTGAATGTTTGTGCTAATATTATGCAGCATAAGTCCAGTTCATATGACGGAGGGAGTCATGGATGCTGCAGCAACAATGGAGGACAACATGAAGGAGAAAACCCAGCAGAGTCTCAACTCCACCCTTCCCATATTTTTCTATCAGCTGCATCAGGTTCCACTAAAACAAAACAAAAAAGCGGGGGAAAAAAGAGACTTTGGATCTTTGAAAAGAAAAGATGAGAAGAAAGGCTGACTTTATGAAAAGGAAATCAAACAAAGCCGAAACCAGAACACCTGATTCTTTAACGGTCAAAATGAAGCGCCTTGATGTCAGAACATCCTTTATGCAAAGCATGATGGGAAAACATATATATATAAAATATAGTTTATTTTATTAATTTTTTTCTATTTAAAAAGATACATTGGTTTGGAATCGGGATGAATGACAACACCCTGAAACAAACTACTACATACATACAACTACAAGTTGTATTTATATAATTTTGTGTACATGAAGTCATTCATATTTTCAAAAATTATATACATATATACATATATATATATATATATATATATATATATATATATATATATATATATATATATATATATATATATATATATATATACACACTCATACACACATTCATAAATACACATATACAGTACATATACATATATATATATGTATATGTACTGTATATATATATATATATATATATATATATATATATATATATATATATATATATATATATATATATATATATATATATATATATATATATATATATATATATATATATATATATATATATATATGTGTCTTAATTAGATTATCCAAAAAAAATAGTGCTCGATACCGTGGTAGAGCGTAATATGTATGTGTGGAGATTTCTCCTGAGGATTGAGGAAACCCCTCATGAAACAGGCCTGTAGAGATGAAATAGTCTTGTGATTTTTTTCCCACACATACATATATACATATATATATATATATATATATATATATATATATATATATATATATATATATATATATATATATATATATATATATATATATATATATATATATATATATACACATACATACACTCATACACACATACATAAATACACATATACAGTACATATACATATATATATATACATACTGTGTATATATATATATATATATATATATATATATATATATATATATATATATATATATATATATATATATATATATATATATATATATATATATATATATATATATATATATATATTACAACTATTGTCCTAGATGATATGAATGGGTTGGTGTTGGAATATTTGAAATGTGTTGAAAAATGTTGACGTAATAACAGTTTGAATTGAGAATGGGTATTTCGGAATTCCTGGAAGTTGGGGAAAGCTGGGAATTTGTACGAAAAAATAAAAAGATAGCTTTTGTTATCCCAACAAAGAGGACTGTTTTGAAGGTGCAATGGTCAAAAACTAATGAAAAATGTGGACTGTGAAAACTTTCCAGGAAAAGGTATAAATAGGGCTTTGGAAAACCGGTAATACTGGGAATTCCTGGATTTTGGTTTTTACTTGAAAAATGATAGTTTGATGTTCCAGGGTGAGTGGAGTGTGTGGGATATGGAGAGGTTTGTATATTTACTATTCATTGTCAATGGGGTTTAATTACTGGGAATTCTGGGAAAACCAGGAATTTTGAGAAAGGGAAAACATGTTTTGCATTCTATATATCGTAAGAGTAGTGTGTGTGTATGGCTGAAAAGTCGGAATCGGGTTTAAAAATGTTGAGAATTTAGGGTATTGTAGAACTGAGAATACATATATTCATTTGTATAGGAATATCCCAGGAATTTCGAGAAAACCGGGAATTTTTTAAAATGTAGATACTAGAACTATTGCCATAGATAATATGAATGGGTTGGTGTTGGAATTTTTCAAATGGGTTGAAAAATGTTGACATAATAACAGTTTGAATTGAGAATGGGTATATCGGAATTCCTGGAATTTTGGGAAAACTGGGAATTTTTAAGAGAAAAAAAAGATAACTTTTGTTATCCCAACTAAGAGGACTGTTTTGAAGGTGGAATGGTCAAAAACTAATGAAAAATGTGGACTGTGAAAACTTTCCAGGAAGAGGTGAAAATAGGGCTTTGGAAAACAGGCAATTCTGGGAATTCCTGGTATTTTTTAAGAACTTGGAAAATGGTAGTTTGATGGTCCAAGATGAGTGGAGTGTGTGGATGGTCGAACGGTTCGAATGGGTTGAGAAATGTGGGATATGGAGAGGTTTGTATATTTACCATTCATTGTCAATGAGCGTAACATTACCGGAAATTTGCGGAAAACCGGGAATTTTGAGAAAGGGAAAACATCTTTTGCGATCGATATATCGTAAGAGTAGTCTGTGGATGGTTGAAAAGTCGGAATCTGGTTAAAAAATGTTGAGAAATTAGGGCATTGTAGAACTAAGTCTAAGTCTAACTAAGAATACATCTATTCATTTGTATAGGAATATCCCGGGAAATTAGGGAAAACCGGGAAATTTTGAAAATGTTGATACTTTAACTATTGTCCTAGATGATATGAATGGGTTGGTGTTGGAATTTTTGAAATAGGTTGAAAAATGTTGACGTAACAACAGTTTGAATTGAGAATGGGTATTTCGGATTTCCTGGAACTTTGGGAAAACTGGGAATTTGTATGAGAAAATAAAAAGATAGCCTTTTTTATCCCAACTAAGAAGACTGTTTTGAAGGTGGAATGGTCAAAAACGAATGAAAAATGTGGACTGTGAAAACTTTCCAGGAAGAGGTAAAAATAGGGCTTTGGAAAACCGGTAATTCTGGGAATTCCTGGTATTTTTTTAGTACTTGGAAAATGGTAGTTTGATGGTCCAAGATGAGTGGAGTGTGTGGATGGTCGAACGGTTCGAATGGGTTGACAAATGTGGGATATGGAGAGGTTTGTATATTTACTATTCATTGTCAATGAGGGTAAAATTACCGGAAATTTGTGGAAAACCGGGAATTTTGAGAAAGGGAAAACATCTTTTGCGATCGATATATCGTAGGAGTAGTCTGTGGATGGTTGAAAAGTCGGAATCTGGTTAAAACATTTTGAGAAATCAGGGCATTGTAGAACTAAGTCTAAGTCTAAGTTTAACTAAGAATACATCTATTCATTTGTATAGGAATATCCCGGGAATTTGGGGAAAACCGGGAAATTTTGAAAATGTTGATACTTTAACTATTGTCCTAGATGATATGAATGGGTTGGTGTTGGAATTTTTGAAATCGGTTGAAAAATGTTGACGTAACAACAGTTTGAATTGAGAATGGGTATTTCGGAATTCCTGGAACTTTGGGAAAACTGGGAATTTGTATGAGAAAATAAAAAGATAGCTTTTTTTATCCCAACTAAGAAGACTGTTTTGAAGGTGGAATGGTCAAAAACGAATGAAAAATGTGGACTGTGAAAACTTTCCAGGAAGAGGTAAAAATAGGGCTTTGAAAAAACGGTAATTCTGGGAATTCCTGGTATTTTTTTAGAACTTGGAAAATGGTAGTTTGATGGTCCAAGATGAGTGGAGTGTGTGGATGGTCGAACGGTTCGAATGGGTTGACAAATGTGGGATATGGAGAGGTTTGTATATTTACTATTCATTGTCAATGAGGGTAAAATTACCGGAAATTTGTGGAAAACCGGGAATTTTGAGAAAGGGAAAACATCTTTTGCGATCGATATATCGTAAGAGTAGTCTGTGGATGGTTGAAAAGTCGGAATCTGGTTAAAAATTTTTGAGAAATTAGGGCATTGTAGAACTAAGTCTAAGTCTCAGTCTAACTAAGAATACATCTATTCATTTGTATAGGAATATCCCGGGAATTTAGGGAAAACCGGGAAATTTTGAAAATGTTGATACTTTAACTATTGTCCTAGATGATATGAATGGGTTGGTGTTGGAATTTTTGAAATCGGTTGAAAAATGTTGACGTAACAACAGTTTGAATTGAGAATGGGTATTTCGGAATTCCTGGAGCTTTGGGAAAACTGGGAATTTGTATGAGAAAATAAAAAGATAGCCTTTTTTTTATCCCAACTAAGAAGACTGTTTTGAAGGTGGAATGGTCAAAAACGAATCAAAAATGTGGACTGTGAAAACTTTCCAGGAAGAGGTAAAAATAGGGCTTTGGAAAACCGGTAATTCTGGGAATTCCTGGTATTTTTTTAATGGTAGTTTAATGGTGCAAGGTGAGTGGAGTGTGTGGATGGTGGAACGGTTCAAATTGGTTGAGAAATGTGGGATATGGAGAGGTTTGTATATTTACTATTCATTGTCAATGAGGGTAAAATTACCAGAAATTTGTGGAAAACTGGGAATTTTGAGAAAGGGAAAACATCTTTTGCGATCGATATATCGTAAGAGTAGTCTGTGGATGGTTGAAAAGTCGGAATCTGGTTAAAAAATTTTGAGAAATTAGGGCATTGTAGAACTAAGTCTAAGTTTAACTAAGAATACATCTATTCATTTGTATAGGAATATCCCGGGAATTTGGGGAAAACCGGGAATTTTGAAAATGTTGATACTTTAACTATTGTCCTAGATGATATGAATGAGTTGGTGTTGGAATTTTTTAAATCGGTTGAAAAATGTTGACGTAACAACAGTTTGAATTGAGAATGGGTATTTCGGAATTCCTGGAACTTTGGGAAAACTGGGAATTTGTATGAGAAAATAAAAAGATAGCCTTTTTTTTTATCCCAACTAAGAAGACTGTTTTGAAGGTGGAATGGTCAAAAACGAATGAAAAATGTGGACTGTGAAAACTTTCCAGGAAGAGGTAAAAATAGGGCTTTGAAAAACCGGTAATTCTGGGAATTCCTGGTATTTTTTTAGAACTTGGAAAATGGTAGTTTAATGGTCCAAGGTGAGTGGAGTGTGTGGATGGTCGAACGGTTCGAATGGGTTGACAAATGTGGGATATGGAGAGGTTTGTATATTTACTATTCATTGTCAATGAGGGTAAAATTACCGGAAATTTGTGGAACACCGGGAATTTTGAGAAAGGGAAAACATCTTTTGCGATCGATATATCGTAAGAGTAGTCTGTGGATGGTTGAAAAGTCGGAATCTGGTTAAAAAATGTTGAGAAATTAGGGCATTGTAGAACTAAGTCTAAGTCTAACTAAGAATACATCTATTCATTTGTATAGGAATATCCTGGGAATTTAGGGAAAACCGGGAAATTTTGAAAATGTTGATAGTTTAACTATTGTCCATTTGTCCAACTATTGTCTATGAATGGGTTGGTGTTGGAATTTTTGAAATCGGTTGAAAAATGTTGACGTAACAACAGTTTGAATTGAGAATGGGTATTTCGGAATTCCTGGAACTTTGGGAAAACTGGGAATTTGTATGAGAAAATAAAAAGATAGCTTTTGTTATCCCAACTAAGAAGACTGTTTTGAAGGTGGAATGGTCAAAAACGAATGAAAAATGTGGACTGTGAAAACTTTCCAGGAAGAGGTAAAAATAGGGCTTTGAAAAAACGGTAATTCTGGGAATTCCTGGTATTTTTTTAGAACTTGGAAAAAGGTAGTTTGATGGTCCAAGATGAGTGGAGTGTGTGGATGGTCGAACGGTTCGAATGGGTTGACAAATGTGGGATATGGAGAGGTTTGTATATTTACTATTCATTGTCAATGAGGGTAAAATTACCAGAAATTTGTGGGAAACCGGGAATTTTGAGAAAGGGAAAACATCTTTTGCGATCGATATATCGTAGGAGTAGTCTGTGGATGGTTGAAAAGTCGGAATCTGGTTAAAAAATTTTGAGAAATCAGGGCATTGTAGAACTAAGTCTAAGTCTCAGTCTAACTAAGAATACATATATTCATTTGTATAGGAATATCCCGGGAATTTGGGGAAAACCGGGAAATTTTGAAAATGTTGATACTTTACTTAACTTTTTTTTTATCCCAACTAAGAAGACTGTTTTGAAGGTGGAATGGTCAAAAACGAATGAAAAATGTGGACTGTGAAAACTTTCCAGGAAGAGGTAAAAATAGGGCTTTGGAAAACCGGTAATTCTGGAGATTCCTGGAATTTTTGGATGGTAGTTTAATGGTCCAA
The DNA here is from genome assembly GCF_033978785.1 of Entelurus aequoreus. Classification (NCBI taxonomy): domain Eukaryota; kingdom Metazoa; phylum Chordata; class Actinopteri; order Syngnathiformes; family Syngnathidae; genus Entelurus; species Entelurus aequoreus. The sequence continues at coordinate 65,044,248 of NC_084738.1, read as the reverse complement.
GGTGAGTGGAGTGTGTGGATGGTGGAACGGTTCAAATTGGTTGAGAAATGTGGGATAAGCAGAAGTTTGTATCAATACAGAGCTGATATGTGAGGAGAAGTTGGGGCAATGGAGGATCGGCTGAATGGGTGAGAATCGACTGACTAAGAGAGATTACTGTGGTGAACTTTTCCTTCCCTCCGTGCTCAGCAATGAGGAGACTGCAACACCAGGGGGATGGAAAGAGAAACGCGCGTGACAGTTACCCCCCCCAACACCCCCCCACCCCGACCCGACTCATACGCGCACACGGTTCTTCAAAGCCAGTGGTCTGCACAGACGTCCAATCACACCAGGAGATGAGGTGTGGGGCGGGTTGGCAGCAGATAAATAAGGTGAAAGCAGAGACCGGGCTCAAGTCCGCACAGCTGATAGAGAGGCGGGAGAGAGAGAGAAGGAGGAAGAGGCCCAAAAGGAGAGAGAGAGCAAGAGAAGAGAAGAGAGGCGACGCTGCACGGAGCTCACACACTCGGAGAGGAGCCACCACAGACTTGCACCCACTTGGAGAGTTTGGATCCTTCTTTTTTCCTGGTCTTCTTTCTGGATTTCTGCAGTTTTTCGTGTTGCTACTTTGTTGGACCATCTCTCTGGGGGGAGACTTTGAAACTGAATGAATGAGCTGATCCAAAAAAGACTTTAAGGAGGACTGGGAGGAACCGAACTGACTTATGGATGTCCGAGCATTCCTAACCAGCTGGTGAGGAACAAGCCGCACTGGGACTCTGGTCCAAGAGGTTTCGGGTTGAGGGGGGGGTGGGCTCTCCCGCTGGTGTTCCCTCGCCCTGCGCTCGGCTCAGCATGCTCCAGCCCCTGAGCACCTCCACAGCTCCTCAGGCTCCACTACCATGTGTAGATGGACAGTGACACAAGGTGCACCGGTGGTCTGGTTCTCCTCCCGCCTCCGCGGCGCAACCTTGACGCGCTTCATCCCCCTCGCCTTCCTCCTCCTGCTCCGGCCCTCCTGGTCCTCGCCGCTGTCCTCGCCGCCCACTTCTAGCCAGAGCCACCATGCCGCCGGATTGGGGAGCCCGCCGCGCCACCCCGTCGTCTGGCAGGAGGCTCCGCCGTCCGCCGTCTCGCCGGCGCCCCTGCGCGCCTCCTCCGCCAGGTTGCCGCGGGCGACCAACCTGTCTTCGCCCTCGGCCGCCGTGGTGGGGCGCCACGTGCGCAGCAGTTACAACCACCTGCAGGGCGACGTGCGCCGGAGGAAACTCTTCTCCTACCAGAAGTTCTTCCTCCGCATCGACAGGAAAGGGAAAGTTAACGGCACCAAGAGTGAGGACGATCCTTACAGTAAGTCCCTTCCTTTTCCTAAGAAGTTTTGAAATACAACAACCGAAGACCTCCATCTTTGAGGACAAAAAACATAAAACTACAGTAGTGGTCTAGCACCTCCATCACCATAAATGTATATCCAGCATCATTTATCACGGGGGTTCTTCACCTTTTTGGACCTCGGGACCCAACTTTTCCACTACAGAGGTCCACTCAAATATCAACACTGAATCTTACTCTAGATTTTAATCATATTGAATAACTAGAAGAGGCAATTTCTGAAGGTATTGCATGTGGATGCTCCAATGCTGAAGGTGAACTGAAATGCTGACAGATTGTAGTGTGAATGTAAGAATAGTTTGAACGTTGGAATGGTTAGAATAGCTTGAAAAATGTGGGAATGGTGCAACTTAAAAAAATGTCCCATTCATTTCAATGGGAACTTCCTGGAAATTTGGGAGAAGCGGGATTTTTTGAAAAATGATTAGGAGCATGAATGTCCTGAATGAGCTGAATTGGTTGGTGTTGGAATTGTTTAAATCGCTCAAGAAATGTTGAAGTAGTAACATGTTGAATTGAGAAATGGTATTACAGAATTCCCAGAATTTCGGGAAAACCAGGAATTTTTCCAGTTCAAAAAACAACTTTGTTTTTTTGTCCTGATTAAGAGGAATGTTTTGACGGTGGAACAGTTGAAGTGGGTTGAAAAATGTGGAAGGAGTAGTCGACAGAAAAAAGGGTGAAAATAGGGCTTTGGAAAACCTGAAATTCTGGAAAGTTCTGGAATTTTTTTGGAACTTGGAATAAAAGTAGTTTGAATGTCCAGGATGAGTGGAATATGTTGAAGGTGGAATGGTTTGAATCGGTTGAAAAATGTGGGAATGGTGCAACTTAAAAAAATGTCCCATTCATTTCAATGGGAACTTCCTGGAAATTTGGGAATTTTGGGAAAAGCGTGATTTTTTGAAAAATGATTAGGATTGGTTGGTGTTGGAATTATTTGAATCGGTCAAGAAATGTTGAAGTAGTAAATGGTATTAGGGAAATTTTGGGAAAATCTGGATTTATTTTTTTTTAATGGTATAAAACTGGAATGTTGTGAATGTTCTGAAATGGTTGGTGTTGGAAATTTTCAAATCGGTCGAGAAATGTTGAAGTAGTAAGATTTTTAATGGAGAAATGGTATTACAGAATTCCCAGAATTTCGAGAAAACCAGGAATTTTTCCAGTTCAAAAAACAACTTTGTTTTTTTGTCCTGATTAAGAGGAATGTTTTGACGGTGGAACGCCTGAAGTGGGTTGAAAAATTTGGAAGGAGTTGTCGACAGAAAAAAGGGTGAAAATAGGGCTTTGGAAAACCAGACATTTTGGAAAGTCCTGGATTTTTTTTGAACTTGGAGAAATGACAGTTTGAATGTCCAGGATGAGTGGAATATGTTGAAGGTGGAATGGTTTGAATCGGTTGAAAAATGTGGGAATGGTGCAACTTAAAAAAATGTCCCATTCATTTCAATGGGAACTTCCTGGAAATTTGGGAATTTTGGGAAAAGCGGGATTTTTTGAAAAATGATTAGGAGCATGAATGTCCTGAATGAGCTGAATTGGTTGGTGTTGGAATTGTTTAAATCGCTCAAGAAATGTTGAAGTAGTAAATGGTATTAGGGAAATTTTGGGAAAATCTGGATTTTTTTTTGAAAATGGTATAAAACTTGAATGTAGTGAATGAGTTGAAATGATTGGTGTTGGAAATTTTCAAATCGGTCGAGAAATGTTGAAGTAGTAACATGTTGAATTGAGAAATGGTATTACAGAATTCCCAGAATTTCGGGAAAACCAGGAATTTTTCCAGTTCAAAAAACAACTTTGTTTTTTTGTCCTGATTAAGAGGAATGTTTTGACGGTGGAACAGTTGAAGTGGGTTGAAAAATGTGGAAGGAGTAGTCGACAGAAAAAAGGGTGAAAATAGGGCTTTGGAAAACCTGAAATTCTGGAAAGTTCTGGAATTTTTTTGGAACTTGGAAAGTAGTTTGAATGTCCAGGATGAGTGGAATATGTTGAAGGTGGAATGGTTTGAATCAGTTGAAAAATGTGGGAATGGTGCAACTTAAAAAAATGTCCCATTCATTTCAATAGGAACTTCCTGGAAATTTGGGAATTTTGGGAAAAGCGGGATTTTTTGAAAAATGATTAGGAGCATGAATGTCCTGAATGAGCTGAATTGGTTGGTGTTGGAATTATTTGAATCGGTCAAGAAATGTTGAAGTAGTAAATGGTATTAGGGAAATTTTGGGAAAATCTGGATTTTTTTTTTTTTAATGGTATAAAACTGGAATGTTGTGAATGTTCTGAAATGGTTGGTGTTGGAAATTTTCAAATCGGTCGAGAAATGTTGAAGTAGTAACATTTTTAATGGAGAAATGGTATTACAGAATTCCCAGAATTTCGGGAGAACCGGGAATTTTTCCAGTTAAAAAAACCAACTTTGTTTTTTGTCCTGATTAAGAGGAATGTTTTGACGGTGGAACGCCTGAAGCGGGTTGAAAAATGTGGAAGAAGTAGACGACAGAAAAAAGGGTGGAAATAGGGCTTTGGAAAACCAGACATTTTGGAAAGTCCTGGAATTTTTTTGAACTTGTAAAAATGATAGTTTGAATGTCCAGGATGAGTGGAATATGTTGAAGGTGGAATGGTTTGAATCGGTTGAAAAATGTGGGAATGGTGGAAGTTTGAAAAATGTCCCATTCATTTGAATGGGAACTTCCTGGAAATTTGGGAACTTGGGGTAAAGCGGAATTTTTTGAAAAATGATTAGGAGTATGGATGTTCTGAATGAGCTGAATTAGTTGGTGTTGTAATTGTTTAAACCGGTCAAGAAATGTTGAAGTAGTAAATGGTATTAGGGAAATTTTGGGAAAATCAGGATTTTTTTTTAAAAATGGTATAAAACTTGAATGTAGTGAATGAGTTGAAATGGTTGGTGTTGTAAATTTTCAACTCGGTCGAGAAATGTTGAGGTAGTAACATTTTGAATTGAGAAATGGTATTACAGAATACCCAGAATTTCGGGAGAACCGGGAATTTTTCCAGTAAAAAAACCAACTTCGTTTTTTGTCCTGATTAAGAGGAATGTTTTGACGGTGGAACGCCTGAAGCGGGTTGAAAAATGTGGAAAAAGTAGACGATAGAAAAAAGGGTGGAAATAGGGCTTTGGAAAACCAGACATTTTGGAAAGACCTGGAATTTTTTGAACTTGGAAAAATGATAGTTTGAATGTCCAGGATGAGTGGAATATGTTGAAGGTGGAATGGTTTGAATCGGTTGAAAAATGTGGGAATGGTGGAAGTTTGAAAAATAGGCTGAACAGTTTGAAGTTGGAACGGTTTGAATCTGGTTAAACAATGTGGAAAGTAGAGCGCACCAAAATGTGGAGAAGAAGAAGAAGAAGAAGAAGAAATAGATGAATTTTGGTGTAGAAAACATGTGTGAATGTTCTGGAACATTGGGCGCTCAAGAAACTTCATCATGACTGTAGCTCCAGACTTCTTCTGTTTGTTGGATATTACTGCCCCGAGTGGTGGGAAGGTGTACTACCACTGAGTACTTATGTGGACCACAGCTCAGAAACTGATCGCCTGGTTATATATATATATATATATATATATATATATATATATATATATATATATATATATATATATATATATATATATATATATTAGGGCTGCAACTAACGATTAATTTGATAATCGATTAATCTGTCGATTATTACTTCGATTAATCGATTAATAATCGGATAAAAGAGACAAACTACATTTCTATCCTTTCCTGTATTTTATTGAAAAAAAACAGCATACTGGCACCATACTTATTTTGATTATTGTTTCTCAGCTGTTTGTACATTTTGCAGTTTATAAATAAAGGTTTATTTAAAAAAATATATATATATATTAATTTTTTTTTTTTTTAAAAAGCCTCTGCGCATGCGCATAGCATAGATCCAACGAATCAATGACTAAATTAATCGGCAACTATTTTTATAATCGATTTTAATCGATTTAATCGATTAGTTGTTGCAGCCCTAATATATATATATATATATATATATATATATATATATATATATATATATATATATATATATATATATATATATATATATATATGTATACATATATATATATATATATATATATATATATATATATATATATATATATATATATATATATATATATATATATATATATATATATATATATATATATATATATATATATATATATATATATAATGTGGATTTTGAGAAAGGACACCTCTAAAAAAGAGGTTGGCTTGTATATATATATATATATATATATATATATATATATATATATATATATATATATATATATATATATATATATATACAAGCCAACCTCTTTTTTAGAGGTGTCTAAAAAAGAGGTTGGCTTGTATATATATATATATATATATATATATATATATATATATATATATATATATATATATATATATATATATATATATATATATATATATATATATATATATATATATATATATATATATATATATATATATATATATACAAGCCAACCTCTTTTTTAGAGGTGTCTAAAAAAGAGGTTGGCTTGTATATATATATATATATATATATATATATATATATATATATATATATATATATATATATATATATATATATATATATATATATATATATATATATATATATATATATATACAAGCCAACCTCTTTTTTAGAGGTGTCTATATATATATATATTGTACTAAAAAAAATCTAGTTTTGAGTCAGAATAATCTTTTTTTTTTGCGTTTTGTCATTGATACTCGGGTTGCAGTACTTGACTTTTCTAGTAATCAAGTCATTTGTTTGATTAATCGAGTAATCAACACATTTTTTTGGCCCTAACGCGCATTTTAGGTAAATAGTTTGATTAAAATAAACGTATTTTACTGATGACCTTTTTTCTTATAAATACAGAACATTGAAATGGCATTTTGACCATGAGAGCATCACTATATAGTGGGTCTAAGCGATACGGCGGAAACTGTATCACGATATCAGTGTTTTGTATCGGTCGATATCGATAAATGTTGGTATTTTTAATGGCCTAAGGAAGAAAAAAAAAGACTTGAAATGTAACTTCCTCTGATTATAATCCCTCAGCTATGAAGGCAGAAAGCAAACGTCAACACAAGCATGGAAAACAAACAATGTCAACAACATGTTAAAATCACATTTAACACTTAACAATAACCTCTTAAAATGAAGGAAAATGTTAAATATTTAATAAAGTGTAAGAAAATAGTGCAAAGTGTGAAAATGTAAACATTGAGAAACCTGAAAATAACTATTTTCTGCAGTGCTAGGAAGTTATAGCTGTGCTCTAAAGGGTGAGCACGGCGAAGGTGGTCTACATTGGTCAGACTACGGTCCTTTTGAAAAAAATAAAATAATAATTATTGCCATACTGTCCAGGTGACTTTTCCTCTTTTATCCACAATGTCTTCATTTTGACTTTCTCTTCTCACTCCATGCAAAGTTGTTAATTGATACTGTCACCTGATTGGCTGTCAGCGTGTCATGGTTACCATAGAGCGAGTGTCTTTGTTCATGCAACCAACCTTTCTTCCAACGGAAAAAAATAAAAATAATGATTAAATGTCTTGTCGAACACATTTTTCATCCATATCGAGTCATGTCTACCGCAATTTTTTGTCATATTGTTTTATCACCCAGCCCTACTCTGTATTACTTATATTTAAAAACAAAACAAAAAAAAACTGTGTAACATAAATCCAGGTGATACATAATAAAAACTAACTTTTAGACAAAGTATGGTACATGGAGATTTAACACATTTAAAAGGGTATTACTTGAAAGACAGGTGTTTGGTTTTTGACAAACGAGTTAGCATTAGCATACAAACAGTAGATGCTAACATGTTCTTTATGTGCATCAAACATATACGATGGCGTGAGATACTCAAATAGATGTTTACCTTGTTTATTGCTCTTAAATATGCAGGTTGCATCCTGGTAATGTGCTGCATCATCGCTGACATTTGACAGAGCAAAACATTTCCCCACAATGTCAGTCTTTTTTTTTATTTTAAATGAGCTTCTCTCGTCTTCTTTGGACCCATTGCTCTCTTTCTTTCTCGTCTTGTGACCATCTCTGTCAGCACTATGCCGTCCCCGGCCACACAAACACCCACAGACCACATCACCCGCAGCGCGGCACCGCTCTCGTGTTTGCTCAATTGGAGCGAACTGGATTTGATCGTTTTTTTTACACATCAAACGCATTTAACACATCATCAAAACAACAAGATACGAATCAAAGTTATTTTCTAATCGAATTAATCGATTTAATCAATGGTCGCCATCCATGTTTCAAGATGCACAATAAGGAGGCACTTGATGAAAAAATGGGCTGCATGGTCGAGTCGCCAGAAGGAAGCCATTCCTGCGCAAATGTCAGAAAGTATCCCGCTTACCTTACGCCAAACAGCACAGAGACAAGCCTCAAAACTTCTGGAACAAAGTCATTTGGAGTGATGAGACCAAAATTCAACTTTTTGGCCACTTGACCATGCAGCCCATTTTTCTTCAAGTGCCTCCTTATTGTGCATCTTCAAACAGCCACACCACACACATATATATATATATATATATATATATATATATATATATATATATATATATATATATATATATATATATATATATATATATATATATATATATATATATATATATATATATATATATATATATATATATATAATGATACTGGAAGGGTCATAATAATAATACAACTAAGTAGATGATGTTTGGGTGTAGACTAGTTGGGCAATCACACAATAAACACATCTGGAAATGAGACACTGGCCTCACAATAAGTGCATGGCCCCCAGGCTGCATTCAAGAGTTCTTTTGGAGGAAGAGGAGAACCCCAACATTGTGAACCCAACATTTTGTCCAGCCAATCACGTGATATCTACCTGTACTGATATCTACCTGTACTGTAAGTCCCAGGTACCTCCATGCAGGCTGGTCCTGCACACAGAGGCCGGTCTGGCACATGGTCTCCATATGGACACTTTTATTAGGGCCTGGTCCAGTCTGTGTGTGTGTGTGTGTGTGTGTGTGTGTGTGTGTGTGTGTGTGTGTGTGTGTGTGTGTGTGTGTGTGTGTGTGTGTGTGTGTGTGTGTGTTCTTGTATTTATAGCCTTCTCGAGACATGAAGAAGGAAAAGTATCTTCCATATGAGGAGGTGTGAACAAGTGATGACATAAATCAATAACAAAAAATATTTTTTGCAAATCAATAATTATAATAATGTGCCATTGTGTTTTTCAACCTTTTTTGGTATGGTATGTTACGCTTCAACCAAAAATGAACAAAAGGCAAGTCCCGCTAGGAAAAGGCACTGAAGCATAGGGATGGCTATGCAAAACAAAAGTAAAACTGAACGGGCTACAAAGTAAACAAAAACAGAATGCTGGACGACAGCAAAAACTTACAGCGTGTGGAGCAGGGAGACGGCGTCCACAAGGTACATCCGTAAATGACATGACAATCAACAGTGTCCCCACAAAGAAGGATAGCGTACGCACGACTTCAATAATCTTGATTGCGGAAACAAAGCAGGTGCGGGCAATAGCGCTCAAAGGAAGGCGTGAAGCTGCTACAGGAGAACACCAACAAAACAGGAAGGGTCACCAAATTAACAGCGCAAGACAGGAACTAAAGCACTACACACAGGAAACAACAACAAACTCCAAATAAGGCACGACAACCTGGTGGAGTTTCATTTTTTAACCTTTTCTGCTGGTGGTGTGCCTCCGTATTTTTTTTTTAATGAAAAAAAAGTGCCCTGGCTCAAAAAAGGTTGAAAAACACTGTAATAGACAATGTCTCTAAATGAGGGTGGTCCCAAAAAAGAGGGATTTTTCTAATTGACTGTGTGTCGCTTTTAAAAGTGCTCCCCCTCTGGTCAACATATGAAATAACAAGTGTGTGTAAGAAATTGAAATGCGCCCCCTTTGGCCAAAATGAATTTAAAAAAAATAACATAAATATGTATTTAGAGATGTACTGTAATAACTTGAAGTAAATAAGGAAGATTAAAAAACAATTACAAACAAAAAAATAAAATAATAAACTAAAAGCAGTCTATTTCTCACAATGTGTCGACTTTTTTCTTATAAAATTGGGAACAATTTCTCATGTTCTTTCTGTTTCTGTAACGTTGCAATATTTTCTCGTAAAATTATGGCTTTTTTATGTAAAATTATGACTTTTTTTAATGCAAAATGGCGACATTTGTCATATAAAATTCTGACTTGTATCACAATATTGCCCTTTTTTTTTGTTGGTTTTGGTAAAATAGTGACATTTTTTTGAGTAAAATGATGACTTTTGTCTTGTCCCCTCCAAGGTTTCTCATTGTCATCCCATTGGGGTTGAGTTTTTCCTTGCCCTGATGTGGGATGTGCGTTGTGGCTTGTGCAGCCCTTTGAGACACTCGTGATTTAGGGCTATACAAGTCAACTTTGATTGATTTATTGATTGATTGATTGACTTTTGTCATAATTTTGCCAAGTAAAATTTCCGATTTTTATTATAATATTGCCCAAATTTTGAATTTATCTTACAAAATTGTGACTTTTGTTGAGTAAAATGATGACCCTTTTCATAAAATTGCCCAAATGTTAAGCTTTTCTTATCTGTACTGTAAAGTTCAAATTTGAATGACAATAAAAAGAAAGTCTAAAGTTGTGACTGTTATTGAGTAAAATTCCAACTTTTATCATAATATTGCACAAATGTTCCGTTTTTCTTGTAAAATTTAGACTTGCGTCGAGCAAAATTGCGACTTTTATTATAATACTAGAGGTAGGGAATTTTCGGAGCTCTCAAGGAGGTAACAAATACAAGGGTGTGTGTGTGTGTGTGTGTGTGTGTGTGTGTGTGTGTGTGTGTGTGTGTCACTCAGACACCAGACATGTTTGAAGGAATTTCAATTAGCGTCTTTTTTTCCCTCCTTCCGCCTGCGGTCTCTCTCTCTCTCACACACACACACACACACACACACACACACACACACACACACACACACACACACACGCACACACACACACTTATATACACAACTCAACTCTGAGGGGACAACAAGTCACTAACGATTAGGGGGTGATGCAAGCCGATATTGTTGTTGGATGTTGATCCGATATCAGCAATGTGGTTATATGATTTAGGGCTGTGCTACAAATTGATATCAATATATGCCACAATAGACATGTGGAGAAGTCATCTCGACAGTTTAAGAGGTTTTTTTGTAGATTTTTTTCAAAGGACCGTAGTCAGACCAATGTGGTGTGTACATGATGCAAGACCCCTAATACCACCTTAGCCGTGCTCACCCTTTAGAGCACGGCTGTAACTTCCTGCCACTAAACCTGCAGAAAATAGTTATTCTCAGGTTCCTACATGTTTACATTTTCACACTTTGCACATTTTTTTTTACACTTTTTTAAACATGTCTTACATATTCCTTCATTTTAAGAGGTTATTGTTAAGTGTTTAATGTGATTTTAACATGTTGTTGACATTGTTTGTTTTCCATGCTTGTGTTGACATTTGCTTTCTGCCTTCATAGCTGAGGGATTACAATCACAGGAAGTTACATTTGAAACAAGATATATTTTTCTCCTGCTCCTTAATTTCCATAGGTCTTAAAAATATCAATAATTATCGATATCGACAGGTGTATAACACTGATATCATAATGCAGTTTTCAGCGAAAACGCCCAGCCTTAATCTGATTATGTTGACTTGCAAGTTAAATGTGCGATACAAGCAGTCCTGAAGTGTGTTTACTTGTGTGTGATATCATGTGTGACACAAATAGTCCTGCAGAGTGTTTATTTGTGTGTGATATCATTTGCGATACAAGCAGTCCTGCAATGTGTTTACTTTTGTGTGTGACATGTGCAATACAAGCAGTACACTGGCGTGTTTACTTGTGTGTGATATCATGTGCGATACAAGCAGTACTCTGGCGTGTTTACTTGTGTGTGATATCATGTGCGATACAAGCAGTACTCTGGCGTGTTTACTTGTGTGTGACATCATGTGCGATACAAGCAGTACACTGGCGTGTTTACTTGTGTGTGATATCATGTGCGATACAAGCAGTCATGCAGCGTGTTTACTTGTGTGTGATATTATGTTCAATACAAGCAGTCCTGCAGAGTGTTTACTTGTGTGCGATATCACGTGCAATAATTGCAGCCCCGCAGCTTGTTTAATTCTGTGTGAAGTAAAATGTGCGATACAAGCAGTCCTGCAGCGTGTTTACTTGTCTGTGATATCATGTGCGATACACACAGTACTCCAGTGTGTTTACTTGTGTGTGATATCATGTGTGATACAAACAGTACTACAGTGTGTTTACTTGTGTGTGGTATCATATGCGACACAAATAGTCCTGCAGTGTTTACTTGTGTGTGATATCATGTGCCATACAAGCAGTCATGCAGCATGTTTACTTGTGTGTGATATCATGTATGATACAAGCAATTCTGCAGCGTGTTTACTAGTGTGTGATATCATGTGTGATACAAGAAATCCTGCAGTGTGTTTAATTGTGTGTGATATCATGTGTGATACAAGCAGTCCTGCAGTGTGTTTACTTGTGTGTGATATCATGTGCGATACAAGCAGTCATGCAGTGTGTTTACTTGTGTGTGATATCATGTGTGATACTTGCAGTGTTGCAGCGTGTTTACTTGTGTGTGATATCATGTGCGATACTTGCAGTCTTGCAGTGTGTTTACTTGTGTGTGATATCATGTACGATACAAGAAATCCTGCAGTGTTTACTTGTGTGTGATAGCATGTGCGATACAAGCAGTCCTGCAGTGTGTTTACTTGTGTGTGATATCATGTGCGATACAAACAGTCCCGCAGTGTGTTTACTTGTGTGTGATACCATGTGCGATACTTGCAGTCTTGCAGTGTGTTTATTTGTGTGTGATATCATGTGCGATACAAGCAGTCCCGCAGAGTGTTTACTTGTGTGTGATATCATGTGTGATACAAGCAGTCCTGCAGTGTGTTTACTTGTGTGTGATATCATGTGCGATACAAACAGTCCCGCATTGTGTTTACTTGTGTGTGATACCATGTGCGATACTTGCAGTCTTGCAGTGTGTTTACTTGTGTGTGATATCATGTGCGATACAAGCAGTCGCGCAGAGTGTTTACTTGTGTGTGATATCATGTGCGATACAAGCAGTCCCGCAGAGTGTTTACTTGTGTGTGATATCATGTGCGATACAAGCAGTCCCACAGAGTGTTTACTTGTGTGTGATACTTGCAGTCTTGCAGCGTGTTTACTTGTGTGGGATATCATGTGCGATACAAGCAGTCCCGCAGTGTTTACTTGTGTGTGATATCATGTGCGATACAAGCAGTCCCGCAGAGTCTTTACTTGTGTGTGATATCATGTGCGATACAAGCAGTCCCACAGAGTGTTTACTTGTGTGGGATATCATGTGCGATACAAGCAGTCCCGCAGAGTGTTTACTTGTGTGTGATATCATGTGCGATACAAGCAGTCCCGCAGAGTCTTTACTTGTGTGTGATATCATGTGCGATACAAGCAGTCCCACAGAGTGTTTACTTGTGTGGGATATCATGTGCGATACAAGCAGTCCCGCAGAGTGTTTACTTGTGTGTGATATCATGTGCGATACAAGCAGTCCCGCAGAGTCTTTACTTGTGTGTGATATCATGTGCGATACAAGCAGTCCCGCATAGTGTTTATTTGTGTGTGATATCATGTGCGATACTTACAGTCTTGCAGCGTGTTTACTTGTGTGTGATATCATGTGCGATACTTACAGTCTTGCAGCGTGTTTACTTGTGTGTGATATCATTGCAACATTACTGAGAGGGAGTTTGTCTTTTCTAACATTCCACACTACTAAGGAATAAAAGTGTGCATGACTCCTGTTGATATCGCATCTGATCGATATCAGTATCGGCCAATACTCGAGGCTCCAATACGGGTGTTGTACGGGAAGTGAAAGAAATGTACGGGAACACCTTTTTACATGAGGTGATTTAAAAAGAGAATACAACAAATCCTTTTCAACATATATTCAATTGAATAGACTGCAAAGACGAGATATTTCATGTTCACACTCAGAAACTTTCTTATTGTCTGCAAATAATCCGCACTCTTTTACTACAAAGCCACGTTGATGTAACACCTGGCTTGGCATTGTCTTGCTGAAATAAGCAGGGGCGTCCATGATAACAACATATGTTGCTCCAAAAGCTGTATGTACCTTTCAGCATTAATGGTGCCTTCACAGATGTGTAAGTTACCCATGTCTTGGCCACTAATACACCCCCATACCATCACACATGCTGCCTTTTACACTTTCACCCTAGAACAATCCGGATGGTTCTTCTCCTCTTTGGTCCGGAGGACACGACATCCACAGTTTCTAAAAACAATTTCAAAAGTGGACTCGTCAGACCACAGAACACTTTTCCACTTTGCATCAGTCCATCTTAGATGAGCTCGGGCCCAATGAAGCCGGTGGCGTTTCCGGGTGTTGTTGATAAATGTCTTTGGCTTTTGCATAGTAGAGTTTTAACTTGCACTTACAGATGTAGCGACCGACTGTAGTTACTGACAGTGGCTTTCTGAAGTGTTCCTGAGCCCATGTGGTGATATCCTTTACACACTGATGTGGCTTTTTGATGCCTGAGGGATCCAAGGTGTGTAATATCATGGCTTACGTGCAGTGATGTCTCCAGATTCTATGAACCCTTTGATGATATTACGGAGCATAGATGGTGAAATCCCTAAATTCCTTGTTGAGAAATGTTGTTCTTCAACAATTTGCTCAGGCATTTGTTGACAAAGTGGTGACCCTCGCCCCCGTCCTTGTTTGCGAACGACTGAGCATTTCATGGAAGCTGCTTTTATACCCAATCATGGCACCCACCTGTTCCCAATTAGCCTGTTCACCTGTGGCATGTTCCAAATAAGTCTTTGATGAGCATTCCTCAACTCTCTCACTCTTTTTTGCCACTTGTGCCAGCTTTTTTCAAACATGTTGCAGGCATCAAATTCCAAATGAGCTAACATTTGCAAAAAACAACAACGTTTGCTAGTGTGAACATGAAATATCTTGTCTTTGCAGTCTATTCAATTGAATATAAGTTGAAAAGGATTTGTTGTAATTCTCTTTTTATTTACCTTTTACACAACGTGACAACTTCACTGCTTTTGGGGCTTTGTATCATGTTCCCGCCTCACGTTCTGCGAGCGGGAATGATTTCGAGGACGGGGAGGAATCCCCTTTTGGGATGAATCATGTCTGACGTGCGCTCACATCTGCATGTATGTTTACACTAATGCACCACCTCCAGCTATCCAGCATGCGCTCCAAACAAATGGCTGCCTTCATCAAATAAAGGCCGAGGCTACACAGCCCCCCCCCCCCCCTTCTTCCCCCCCGAGTGGGAACTCTGATGTTTCATTCGCCGGTGTGACCTTTTCTTGACGCGGCGTGCACATCTGGTCCACGTTGTCAATTAGCTTGTTGGTAAAAAAAAAAAAACGTTAATGTATGAATGCATGTATGTATGTATATATATATATATATGTATGTATGTATGTATGTATGTATGTATGCTGACAGTGCCAAGGAGCTTCAAAAGTCTGCATATACTGTAAATGCAAAAATTTGTTCTTTTTTGAGGCCGATTCAAAACACATGGCGGCCGAGACGAATCGCAAAATATGTCTGCACCGCACAAACTCAGGTGTGTACAAGTCAATATCCGTATATATGTTATATTTTATATCACTATATTTAGTCTATTTATACCTGCATTGTCCTTTCCATCCTTCCACTTTCCATCATTTGTAACTGAGCTACTGTGTTGAACAATTTCCCCTTGTGGATCATTAAAGTTTGTCTAAGACAAACCACCAGCTGATTTGTTTACATTTTTAAATAACATTACCCCAAAAAAAAAAAAACCACACCAAAAAGTGTGATAAAAGAGCACACGGGTGAAACGTAAGGAGAAAAAGTTGTCTAATAACACGAAACTGCCATTCAGGCTGTTTTTATTTCTTTAAAATTGTCATTGCTCAAAAAATAATAATGAATCAAAATCAATGTTGTTATGAATGAATGATCTATTCAAAGCTCCAATTGTTGCACGTCAATTATTACACTTTGATAAATGTTTTGGGGAAATATTGCAATGTTTTGTGTGTTTGCCATTAAGAAAAACACACAATTTTCTATGACCAAAAATAGCACCAAAAAACTAACAAAAAAAAATACAATTATAAAAACGCATAATCCACGCAAGGTTTTGAAATGACTTATTTTTAACACTTTTATGAGTTGGACTCTTTAGGAGCCCTAATAATTTTAGTGGGACTTGTTTTTAAACTGAAAAATAATAGTATTTTTAAATCAATGTTGTTATGAATTATTGACCTATTTAAGGCCCCAGTTACTTTAAAAAAATTTTTGGGGGGGGAATATTGCATATTTTGTATGTTTGCCAGACATAAACAAAGTTTTCTTACACAAAAAGTGCATAAAACAAATTTTAAAAATCATGAATAAATAATAGATCATATATAATCGACGGATGGATCTAGAGACTTAAGTGTGGACATTTAAAAATATATATAAATGCATGACTTTTTATTTTTACACTTAGTGTAAAAATAAATAATAAAATAATATTAATATATATTAATTTTATAATATTAATATAATATAATAATATTAATATATATTAATACACATTTTTATTATAAATAATAAGAATAATATTTTACACTGAGTGGGCCATTTTGGATCCCCGAGACCTTTAGTTGGATTTTTTTGTGTATCAAAAAAACTGTCATTGCTCAAAAAATCTCTTTTAAATGCTCCAATTACTTCACATCAAATATTCCACTCAGACATTTTGTGGGGAAAATATTGTAAATTTTGTGTTTTTGTGATAACATGTGTTTTTGTTTTGTTCATGAAAAAAGCATAAAACCATTTTAAAAAAGTACTTTATATCCACAAATAGATCTGAAGTGGATCTTGAGGTTCAAGCATTGAAGGTAAAATAAAAATTATTGTATGACTTATTTTTAACACTTTTATGAGTTGGACTCTTTTGGAGCCCTAATAATTTTAGTGGAAATTTTTTTAAACTGTCATTGCTTGAAAAATAATAGTATATTTAAATCAATGTTGTCATGAATTATTGACCTATTTAAGGCCCCAGTTACTTTAAACATTTTTTGGGGGAAAATGTTGCATATTTTGTATGTTTGCCAGACAAAAACAAAGTTTTCTTACACAAAAAGTGCATAAAACAAACCAAAAAAATCATGAATAAATAATAGATAATATATAATCGACGGATTGATCTTAAGTTGATATAGAGACTTAAGTGTGGAAATTAACAAATATATACAAATGCATGACTTTTTATTTTTACACTTAGTGTAAAAAAATAATATTAATATATATTAATTTTATAATATTAATATATATTAATATACATTTTTATTATAAATAATACAGTTAATATTTTACACTGAGTGGGCCATTTTGGATCCCCGAGACCTTTAGTTGGATTTTTTTTGTGTTTAAAAAAAAACTGTCATTGCTCAAAAAATCTGTTTTAAATGCTCCAATTACTTCACATCAAATATTCCACTTAGACTTTTTGCAGGGAACATTTTGTAGTTTTTTTTTTTTTGGATTTGTTTATGAAAAAAGCATGAAACAATTTTAAAAAAAAACAACTTTATATCCACAAATAGATCTGAAGTTGATGTTGTTGAAAGTAAAAATAATATATATTGATATATGACTTACTTTAAACATGTTTTTGTGTCCCTGTGAATTTGAGTCAGTAGTTTTTAACTGTCATTCCTCAAAAAAAAATAACAATGACCCAAAACTTCACATCAAATTTTCCACTTTTAACCTTTTTTTTTTTTTTTTGGGGTGGTTGCACATTTTCTGTTTTTGTCATTAAAAAAAGTGCATAAAACACTTTTAAAAATTAACTTTATTTTAATGGAAAGATCTGAAGTTAATCTATAGATAATTAAGCGTTAAAAGTAAAAAAAAAAATTTTTTAAAATGATGTGACTTATTAGTAACACTTTAATGACCTTTTTGGGTCCCCGGGAGCCCGAAAGGGACAAGCGGTATGAAATGGATGGCTATATGACTTACTTTAAACACTTTTTTGTATCCCTGAGGATTTGAGTCAGTAGTTTTTAACTGTCATTCCTCAAAAAACAACAATGACCCAAAACTTCACATCAAATGTTCCACTTTTAACCATTTTTTTTGGGGGGGGGGGGATTGCACATTTTCTGTTTTTGTCATTAAAAAAAGTGCATAAAACATTTTTAAAAATTAACTTTATTTAAATGGAAAGATCTGAAGTTAATCTAAAGATAATTAAGCGTTAAAAGTAAAAAAAATGTTTTTAAAAATGATGTGACTTATTAGTAACACTTTAATTACCTTTTTGGGTCCCCGGGAGCCCGAAAGGGACAAGCGGTATGAAATGGATGGCTATATGACTTACTTTAAACACTTTTTTGTATCCTTGAGAATTTGAGTCAGTAGTTTTTAACTGTCATTCCTCAAAAAACAACAATGACCCAAAACTTCACATCAAATTTTCCACTTTTAACCATTTTTTTTGGAGGGGGGGGGGATTGCACATTTTCTGTTTTTGTCATTAAAAAAAGTGCATAAAACATTTTTTTTTAAATAACTTTATTTTATTGGATAGATCTGAAGTTAATCTATAGATAATTAAGCGTTAAAAGTTTTAAAAAAATAAAAATAAAATGATATGACTAGGGATGTCCGATAATGGCTTTTTGCCGATATCCGATATTCCGAAATTGTCCAACTCTTTAATTACCGATACCGATATTGATATATACAGTTGTGGAATTAACACATTATTATGCCTAATTTGGACAACCAGGTATGGTAAAGATAAGGTCCTTTTTTTTTTAAATTAATAAAATAAAATAAGATAAATAAATTAAAAACATTTTCTTGAATAAAAAAGAAAGTAAAACAATATAAAATCAGTTACATAGAAACTAGTAATGAATGAAAATGAGTAAAATTAGCTGCTAAAGGTTAGTACTATTAGTGGACCAGCAGCACGCACGATCATGTGTGCTTACGGACTGTATCCCTTGCAGACTGTATTGATATATATTGATATATAATGTAGGAACCACAATATTAATAACAGAAGGAAACAACCTTTTTGTGTGAATGAGTGTAAATGGGGGAGGGAGGTTTTTTGGGTTGGTGCACTAATTGTAAGTGTATCTTGTGTTTTTTATGTTGATTTAATAAAAATTTTAAAAAAATAAAATAAATTTAAAAAAACGATACCGATAATTTCCGATATTACATTTTAAAGCATTTATCGGCCGATAATATCGGACATATCTAGATATGACTTATTAGTAACACTTTAATGACCTTTTTGGGTCCCCGGGAGCCCGAAAGGGTAAGTCGTGTATCTCTAATGCTTTTGAGACTTTTCAAAATGCTTTCATTTTTCAGTGGAAAAAGTTTGGACACCCCTAAGCTAAAGTGTGTTTGTATCCTCCATAAATGCCACTTGCAAGCAGTTTGTTGGTGGTGGTGACGCTCTCCTAGTCTGGTAATGTTCAGGAGGTCAGGTGGCAAATGAGCGTCATTAGACGTGTCAGAGGTGACTTTTAGCTCCGGCTCCGGGGTCAAGCGTCTCTTTCCACACTCACCACGTTTTCTAATCATGTTGTCGGAGCTGGGGGCCGTACATCACGTGGCCCCCACGTGTGATGGAGCCGTGCCAAAGCTGCACCCCCCCCCAACTTCAGCCATTTATGGTGGCTCCTGTGTTCTGATTTAGGGGACGTTGTTCCACCTCCGTGCTAATTGCGCGCCCTTCCCCCCTCCCAGTTTGACCTGGTGACCCCCACTTGGGCACGACGGCGCCACGTGGTGCATCGTTTTTTTGCTTTCTTCCACCAATAAGTGGTGAAACTTGCCAATTCTGAGCGTACATTAAAATCCTTTGAAGTGACTTTCACTTGTAATGCTCGCTTCTCCAAGCTCGTCTCCATTTCTGTCGGGTCTGTGGTCTGCCCGGTGCCGTCCTCGGGGGTTTCTCGTGGGGATCAGTGTGGCCTCGTAAAAGAGAGTTATGGGGAGCGACGGGACGCGGCAGAGGTTAGCGTCAGCCTTGCTTCGGCTTCAAAGTTCCTCTTGACGTCTTCATGCGCTCCTCTGGCGGGGGAATTAATAAAGTGGTGTGCAAAACGCCGCCGAGACGCTCGCTCCGAAAACACCGAGGCCCTCGTCGAGTCTTGCTCGCGCTGCCAAAGTCAACTTTGCTCACCAGGAAAAACTGGACTACCTGCACGGCCCACTCCTAAACTAACCTACCGTATTCTCCGGACTATAAGGCGCACTTAAAATCCCTTCATTTTCTCAAAACTTCGACAGTGCGCCTTCTAACCCGATGCGCCTTAATGTACGGAGTAATTCTAATTGTGCTCACCGGCCTCGAAGTTATTTTATTTGGTACATGGTGTAATGATAAGTGTGACCAGTAGATGGCAGTCACACATACGAGATACGTGTAGATTGCAATATGACTCAAGTAAACAACACCAACATTTTATATGTTCCATTGAAAATATAGAACATTACACACGGCGCTCAAAAATCTGTCAAAATGTTTTAGTAGGTCTTTGGTAAGCTATGAAGCCACACCGCTTAAAGGATAGTGGGAGCATTTCGGCTACCATAGTCAGACGTACTGTGCTTCAACATAGGAGTATTATTACGGTGTGTAAATAAGGTAAGACGTATTATCTGTCTCACGTCTGGTTTCAGAATTGCCACACCCGGTTGTAAACAAACAATCAAGCAGCCAAACTCCTCCTAAGTCAGGGGTGTCCATTTGAACGGCACACTCCCAAAATACCGTTACCAAAAAAAACATTCAAAAAAGGGAATGCACCGTATTTTTCAGATTATAAGGAGCACTTATACATTTTCTCAAAACTCGACAGTGCGCCTAATGTACGGAATGATTCTGGTTGTGCTTACCGACCTCGAAGCAATTTTATTTGGTACGTGGTGTAACGATAATTGTGACCAGTAGATGGCAGTCACACATAAGAGATACATGTAGACTGCAATATGACTCAAGTAAACAACACCAACATTTTAAATGCTCCATTGAAAATATAGAACATTACACACGGCGCTCAAAAATCTATTAAAATGTTTTGGTAGGACTTTGGTAAGCTATGAAGCCACACCGCTTGATGGATTGTACTGTGCTTCAACATAGGAGTATTATTACGGTGTGTGTAAATAAGGTAAGACATATTATCTGCTGTTTTGTTTCGCAATATTATCCATATTATTCTTACCTTCTGGTACCTGCTGATGTGTATTTGGGATCTGCATAAGTCCTGAAAATGTGCGCAAATCCGCCTTTGTAGTCCATGCCGACGCCGTAGTCGAT
>NC_084738.1:64949207-65020749 GCF_033978785.1 Entelurus aequoreus | reverse complement strand
GCCCTTTTATAAAATAATATTGTCCATTTTGACAGCCCTTTTATAAACATAGTATTGTCCATTTTGACAGCCCTTTAGAAACATAGTATTGTCCCATTTTGACAGCCCTTTTAGAAACATAATATTGTTCAATTTTGACAGCCCTTTTATAAACATAATATTGTCCATTTTGACAGCCCTTTTATAAACATAATATTGTCCATTTTGACAGCCCTTTTATACACATAATATTGTCCATTTTGACAGCCCTTTTATACACATAAATTGTCCATTTTGACAGCCCCTTTTATACACATGATATTGTCCATTTTGACAGCTCTTTTATACACATGATATTGTCCATTTTGACAGCCCTTTTATACACATAATATTGTACATTTTGACAGCCCTTTTATACACATAATATTGTCCATTTTGACAGCCCTTTTATACACATAATATTATACATTTTGACAGCCCTTTTATACACATAATATTGTCCATTTTGACAGCCCTTTTATACACATGATATTGTCCATTTTGACAGCCCTTTTATACACATAATATTGTCCATTTTGACAGCCCTTTATAACATAATATTGTCCATTTTGACAGCCTTTTATACACATAATATTGTCCATTTTGACAGCCCTTTTATACACATAATATTGTCCATTTTGACAGCCCTTTTATAAACATAATATTGTCCATTTTGACAGCCCTTTTATACACATGATATTGTCCATTTTGACAGCCCTTTTATAAACATAATATTGTCCATTTTGACAGCCCTTTTATACACATAATAATGTACATTTTGACAGCCCTTTTATACACATAATATTGTCCATTTTGACAGCCCTTTTATACACATAATATTGGCCATTTTGACAGCCCTTTTATAAACATAATATTGTCCATTTTGACAGCCCTTTTATACACATAATATGTCCATTTTGACAGCCCTTTTATACACATAATATTGTCCATTTTGACAGCCCTTTTATACACATAATATTGTCCATTTTGACAGCCCTTTTATACACATAATATTGTCCATTTTGACAGCCCTTTTATAAACATAATATTGTCCATTTTGACAGCCCTTTTATTCACATAATATTGTACATTTTGACAGCCCTTTTATACACATATTATTGTCCATTTTGACAGCCCTTTTATAAACATAATATTGTCCATTTTGACAGCCCTTTTATAAACATAATATTGTCCATTTGACAGCCCTTTTATACACATAATATTGTCCATTTTGACAGCCCTTTTATAAACATAATATTGTCCATTTTGACAGCCCTTTTATACACATAATATTATACATTTTGACAGCCCTTTTATACACATAATATTGTCCATTTTGACAGCCCTTTTATAAACATAATATTGTCCATTTTGACAGCCTTTTATAAACATAATATTGTCCATTTTGACAGCCCTTTTATACACATAATATTGTCCATTTTGACAGCCCTTTTATGAACATAATATTGTCCATTTTGACAGCCCTTTTATAAACATAATATTGTCCATTTTGTCAGCCCTTTTATAAACATAATATTGTCCATTTTGACAGCCCTTTTATACACATAATATTGTCCATTTTGACAGCCCTTTTATAAACATAATATTGTCCATTTTGACAGCCCTTTTACACACATAATATTGTCCATTTTGACAGCCCTTTTATAAACATAATATTGTCCATTTTGACAGCCCTTTTATAAACATAGTATTGTCCATTTTGACAGCCCTTTTAGAAACATAATATTGTCAATTTGACAGCCCTTTAGAAACATAATATTGTCCATTTTGACAGCCCTTTTATGAACATAATATTGTCCATTTTGACAGCCCTTTTATACACATAATATTGTCCATTTTGACAGCCCTTTTATAAACATAATATTGTCCATTTTGACAGCCCTTTTATACACATAATATTGTCCATTTTGACAGCTCTTTTATACACATAATATTGTCCATTTTGACAGCCCTTTTATAAACATAATATTGTCCATTTTGACAGCCCTTTTATAAACATAATATTGTCCATTTTGACAGCCCTTTTATGAACATAATATTGTCCATTTTGACAGCCCTTTTATACACATAATATTGTACATTTTGACAGCCCTTTTATAAACATAATATTGTCCATTTTGACAGCCCTTTTATACACATAATATTGTCCATTTTGACAGCCCTTTTATAAACATAATATTGTCCATTTGGACAGCCCTTTTATAAACATAATATTGTCCATTTTGACAGCCCTTTTAGAAACATAATATTGTCCATTTTGACAGCCTTTTAGAAACATAATATTGTCCATTTTGACAGCCCTTTTATAAACATAATATTTGTCCATTTTGACAGCCCTTTTATAAACATAATATTGTCCATTTTGACAGCCCTTTTATACACATAATATTGTCCATTTTGACAGCCCTTTTATAAACATAATATTGTCCATTTTGACAGCCCTTTTATACACATAATATTGTCCATTTTGAAAGCCCTTTTATAAACATAATATTGTCCATTTTGACAGCCCTTTTATAAACATAATATTGTCCATTTTGACAGCCCTTTTATAAACATAATATTGTCCATTTTGACAGCCCTTTTATACACATAATATTGTCCATTTTGACAGCCCTTTTATAAACATAATATTGTCCATTTTGACAGCCCTTTTATAAACATAATATTGTCCATTTTGACAGCCCTTTTATAAACATAATATTGTCCATTTTGGACAGCCCTTTTATACACATAATATTGTACATTTTGAAAGCCCTTTTATAAACATAATATTGTCCATTTTGACAGCCCTTTCACACACATAATATTGTCCATTTTGACAGCCCTTTTATAAACATAATATTGTCCATTTTGACAGCCCTTTTATAAACATAGTATTGTCCATTTTGACAGCCCTTTTATACACATAATATTGTCCATTTTGACATCCCTTTTATAAACATAATATTGTCCATTTTGACAGCCCTTTTATACACATAATATTGTACATTTTGACAGCCCTTTTATAAACATAATATTGTCCATTTTGACAGCCCTTTTATAAACATAATATTGTCCATTTTGACAGCCCTTTTATAAACATAATATTGTCCATTTTGACAGCCCTTTTATACACATAATATTGTACATTTTGACAGCCCTTTTATAAACATAATATTGTCCATTTTGACAGCCCTTTTACACACATAATATTGTCCATTTTGACAGCCCTTTTATAAACATAATATTGTCCATTTTGACAGCCCTTTTATAAACATAGTATTGTCCATTTTGACAGCCCTTTTAGAAACATAATATTGTCAATTTTGACAGCCCTTTTAGAAACATAATATTGTTCATTTTGACAGCCCTTTTATAAACATAATATTGTCCATTTTGACAGCCCTTTTATAAACATAATATTGTCCATTTTGACAGCCCTTTTATACACATAATATTGTCCATTTTGACAGCCCTTTTATAAACATAAAATTGTCCATTTTGACAGCCCTTTTATACACATGATATTGTCCATTTTGACAGCTCTTTTATACACATGATATTGTCCATTTGACAGCCCTTTTATACACATAATATTGTACATTTTGACAGCCCTTTTATACACATAATATTGTCCATTTTGACAGCCCTTTTATACACATAATATTATACATTTTGACAGCCCTTTTATACACATAATATTGTCCATTTTGACAGCCCTTTTATACACATGATATTGTCCATTTTGACAGCCCTTTTATACACATAATATTGTCCATTTTGACAGCCCTTTATAAACATAATATTGTCCATTTTGACAGCCCTTTTATACACATAATATTGTCCATTTTGACAGCCCTTTTATACACATAATATTGTCCATTTTGACAGCCCTTTTATAAACATAATATTGTCCATTTTGACAGCCCTTTTATACACATGACATTGTCCATTTTGACAGCCCTTTTATAAACATAATATTGTCCATTTTGACAGCCCTTTTATACACATAAGTAATGTTACTTTTGACAGCCCTTTTATACAATAATATTGTCATTTTGACAGCCCTTTTATACACATAATATTGGCATTTTGACAGCCCTTTTATAAACATAATATTGTCCATTTTGACAGCCCTTTTATACACATAATATTGTCCATTTTGACAGCCCTTTTATACACATAATATTGTCCATTTTGACAGCCCTTTTATACACATAATATTGTCCATTTTGACAGCCCTTTTATACACATAATATTGTCCATTTTGACAGCCCTTTTATAAACATAATATTGTCCATTTTGACAGCCCTTTTATTCACATAATATTGTACATTTTGACAGCCCTTTTATACACATATTGTCCATTTTGACAGCCCTTTTATACACATAATATTGTCCATTTTGACAGCCCATTTATAACACAATATTGTCCATTTTGACAGCCCTTTTATACACATAATATTGTCCATTTTGACAGCCCTTTTTTAACATAATATTGTCCATTTTGACAGCCTTTTATACACATAATATTGTCCATTTTGACAGCCTTTTATACACATAATATTGTCCATTTTGACAGCCCTTTTATAAACATAATATTGTCCATTTTGACAGCCCTTTTATAACATAATATTGTCCATTTGACAGCCCTTTTATACACATAATATTGTCCATTACGACAGCCCTTTTATACACATAATATTGTCCATTTTGACAGCCCTTTTATACACATAATATTGTCCATTTTGACAGCCCTTTTATACACATAATATTGTCCATTTTGACAGCCCTTTTTTAAACATAATATTGTCCATTTTGACAGCCCTTTTATACACATAATATTGTACCATTTTGACAGCCCTTTTATAAACATAATATTGTCCATTTTGACAGCCCTTTTATAAACATAATATTGTCCATTTTGACAGCCCTTTTATAAACATAATATTGTCCATTTTGACAGCCCTTTTATACACATAATATTGTCCATTTCGACAGCCCTTTTATACACATAATATTGTCCATTTCGACAGCCCTTTTATACACATAATATTGTCCATTTTGACAGCCCTTTTATACACATAATATTGTCCATTTGGACAGACCTTTTATAAACATAATATTGTCCATTTTGACAGCCCTTTTATACACATAATATTGTCCATTTTGACAGCCCTTTTATAAACATAATATTGTCCATTTTGACAGCTCTTTTATACACATAATATTGTCCATTTTGACAGCCCTTTTAGAAACATAATATTGTCCATTTTGACAGCCCTTTTATACACATAATATTGTCCATTTGACAGCCCTTTTATAAACATAATATTGTCCATTTTGACAGCCCTTTTATACACATGATATTGTCCATTTTGACAGCCCTTTTATAAACATAATATTGTCCATTTTGACAGCCCTTTTATACACATAATATTGTACATTTTGACAGCCCTTTTATACACATAATATTGTCCATTTTGACAGCCCTTTTATACACATTAATATTGGCCATTTTGACAGCCCTTTTATAAACATAATATTGTCCATTTGACAGCCCTTTTATACACATAATATTGTCCATTTTGACAGCCCTTTTATACACATAATATTGTCCATTTTGACAGCCCTTTTATACACATAATATTGTCCATTTTGACAGCCCTTTTATACACATAATATTGTCCATTTTGACAGCCCTTTTATAACATAATATTGTCCATTTTGACAGCCCTTTTATTCACATAATATTGTACATTTTGACACCCCTTTTATACACATATTGTCCATTTGACAGCCCTTTTATACACATAATATTGTCCATTTTGACAGCCCATTTATAAACACAATATTGTCCATTTTGACAGCCCTTTTATACACATAATATTGTCCATTTGACAGACCTTTTTTAAACATAATATTGTCCATTTTGACAGCCCTTTTATACACATAATATTGTCCATTTTGACAGCCCTTTTATACACATAATATTGTCCATTTTGACAGCCCTTTTATAAACATAATATTGTCCATTTTGACAGCCCTTTTATAAACATAATATTGTCCATTTTGACAGCCCTTTTATAAACATAATATTGTCCATTTTGACAGCCCTTTTATACACATAATATTGTCCATTTTGACAGCCCTTTTATACACATAATATTGTCCATTTCGACAGCCCTTTTATACACATAATATTGTCCATTTTGACAGCCCTTTTATACACATAATATTGTCCATTTTGACAGCCCTTTTATAAACATAATATTGTCCATTTTGACAGCCCTTTTATACACATAATATTGTCCATTTTGACAGCCCTTTTATAAACATAATATTGTCCATTTTGACAGCTCTTTTATACACATAATATTGTCCATTTTGACAGCCCTTTTAGAAACATAATATTGTCCATTTTGACAGCCCTTTTATACACATAATATTGTCCATTTTGACAGCCCTTTTATAAACATAATATTGTCCATTTTGACAGCCCTTTTATACACATGATATTGTCCATTTTGACAGCCCTTTTATAAACATAATATTGTCCATTTTGACAGCCCTTTTATACACATAATATTGTACATTTTGACAGCCCTTTTATACACATAATATTGTCCATTTTGACAGCCCTTTTATACACATAATATTGGCCATTTTGACAGCCCTTTTATAAACATAATATTGTCCATTTTGACAGCCCTTTTATACACATAATATTGTCCATTTTGACAGCCCTTTTATACACATAATATTGTCCATTTTGACAGCCCTTTTAGAAACATGATATTGTCCATTTTGACAGCCCTTTTATACACATGATATTGTCCATTTTGACAGCCCTTTTATAAACATAATATTGTCCATTTTGACAGCCCTTTTATACACATAATATTGTCGATTTTGACAGCCCTTTATAAACATAATATTGTCCATTTTGACAGCCCTTTTATCACATAATATTGTCCATTTTGACAGCCCTTTTATAAACACAATATTGTCCATTTTGACAGCCCTTTTATAAACATAATATTGTCCATTTTGACAGCCCTTTTATACACATGATATTGTCCATTTTGACAGCCCTTTTAGAAACATAATATTGTTCATTTTGACAGCCCCTTTTATAAACATGATATTGTCCATTTTGACAGCCCTTTTATACACATGATATTCTCCATTTTGACAGCCCTTTTATAAACATAATATTGTCCATTTTGACAGCCCTTTTATACACATGATATCGTCCATTTTGACAGCCCTTTATAAACATAATATTGTCCATTTTGACAGCCCTTTTATACACATAATATTGTCCATTTTGACAGCCCTTTTATACACATAATATTGTCCATTTTGACAGCCCTTTTATAAACATAATATTGTACATTTGACAGCCCTTTTATAAACATAATATTGTCCATTTTGACAGCCCTTTTATACACATAATATTATACATTTTGACAGCCCTTTTATACACATAATATTGTCCATTTTGACAGCCCTTTTATACACATAATATTGTCCATTTTGACAGCCCTTTATAAACATAATATTGTCCATTTTGACAGCCCTTTTATACACATAATATTATACATTTTGACAGCCCTTTTATAAACATAATATTGTCCATTTTGACAGCCCTGTTATACACATAATATTGTCCATTTTGACAGCCCTTTATAAACATAATATTGTCCATTTTGACAGCCCTTTTATACACATAATATTGTCCATTTTGACAGCCCTTTTATAAACACAATATTGTCCATTTTGACAGCCCTTTTATAAACATAATATTGTCCATTTTGACAGCCCTTTTATACACACGATATTGTCCATTTTGACAGCCCTTTTATAAACATAATATTGTCCATTTTCACAGCCCTTTTATACACATAATATTGTCCATTTTGACAGCCCTTTTATACACATAATATTGTCCATTTTGACAGCCCTTTTATACACATAATATTGTCCATTTTGACAGCCCTTTTATAAACATAATATTGTCCATTTTGACAGCCCTTTTATACACATAATATTGTCCATTTTGACAGCCCTTTTATACACATAATATTGTCCATTTTGACAGCCCTTTTATAAACATAATATTGTACATTTTGACAGCCCTTTTATGAACATAATATTGTCCATTTTGACAGCCCTTTTATAAACATAATATTGTCCATTTTGACAGCCCTTTTATACACATAATATTGTCCATTTTGACAGCCCTTTTATAAACATAATATTGTCCATTTTGACAGCCCTTTTATACACATAATATTATACATTTTGACAGCCCTTTTATACACATAATATTGTCCATTTTGACAGCCCTTTTATAAACATAATATTGTCCATTTTGACAGCCCTTTTATAAACATAATATTGTCCATTTTGACAGCCCTTTTATACACATAATATTGTCCATTTTGACAGCCCTTTTATGAACATAATATTGTCCATTTTGACAGCCCTTTTATAAACATAATATTGTCCATTTTGTCAGCCCTTTTATAAACATAATATTGTCCATTTTGACAGCCCTTTTATACACATAATATTGTCCATTTTGACAGCCCTTTTATAAACATAATATTGTCCATTTTGACAGCCCTTTTACACACATAATATTGTCCATTTTGACAGCCCTTTTATAAACATAATATTGTCCATTTTGACAGCCCTTTTATAAACATAGTATTGTCCATTTTGACAGCCCTTTTAGAAACATAATATTGTCAATTTTGACAGCCCTTTTAGAAACATAATATTGTCCATTTTGACAGCCCTTTTATGAACATAATATTGTCCATTTTGACAGCCCTTTTATACACATAATATTGTCCATTTTGACAGCCCTTTTATAAACATAATATTGTCCATTTTGACAGCCCTTTTATACACATAATATTGTCCATTTTGACAGCTCTTTTATACACATAATATTGTCCATTTTGACAGCCCTTTTATAAACATAATATTGTCCATTTTGACAGCCCTTTTATAAACATAATATTGTCCATTTTGACAGCCCTTTTATGAACATAATATTGTCCATTTTGACAGCCCTTTTATACACATAATATTGTCCATTTTGACAGCCCTTTTATAAACATAATATTGTCCATTTTGACAGCCCTTTTATACACATAATATTGTCCATTTTGACAGCCCTTTTATGAACATAATATTGTCCATTTTGACAGCCCTTTTATAAACATAATATTGTCCATTTTGACAGCCCTTTTAGAAACATAATATTGTCCATTTTGACAGCCCTTTTAGAAACATAATATTGTCCATTTTGACAGCCCTTTTATAAACATAATATTGTCCATTTTGACAGCCCTTCTATAAACATAATATTGTCCATTTTGACAGCCCTTTTATACACATAATATTGTCCATTTTGACAGCCCTTTTATAAACATAATATTGTCCATTTTGACAGCCCTTTTATACACATAATATTGTCCATTTTGAAAGCCCTTTTATAAACATAATATTGTCCATTTTGACAGCCCTTTTATAAACATAATATTGTCCATTTTGACAGCCCTTTTATAAACATAATATCGTCCATTTTGACAGCCCTTTTATACACATAATATTGTCCATTTTGACAGCCCTTTTATAAACATAATATTGTCCATTTTGACAGCCCTTTTATAAACATAATATTGTCCATTTTGACAGCCCTTTTATAAACATAATATTGTCCATTTTGACAGCCCTTTTATACACATAATATTGTACATTTTGACAGCCCTTTTATAAACATAATATTGTCCATTTTGACAGCCCTTTTACACACATAATATTGTCCATTTTGACAGCCCTTTTATAAACATAATATTGTCCATTTTGACAGCCCTTTTATAAACATAGTATTGTCCATTTTGACAGCCCTTTTATACACATAATATTGTCCATTTTGACAGCCCTTTTATAAACATAATATTGTCCATTTTGACAGCCCTTTTATACACATAATATTGTACATTTTGACAGCCCTTTTATAAACATAATATTGTCCATTTTGACAGCCCTTTTATAAACATAATATTGTCCATTTTGACAGCCCTTTTATAAACATAATATTGTCCATTTTGACAGCCCTTTTATACACATAATATTGTACATTTTGACAGCCCTTTTATAAACATAATATTGTCCATTTTGACAGCCCTTTTACACACATAATATTGTCCATTTTGACAGCCCTTTTATAAACATAATATTGTCCATTTTGACAGCCCTTTTATAAACATAGTATTGTCCATTTTGACAGCCCTTTTAGAAACATAATATTGTCAATTTTGACAGCCCTTTTAGAAACATAATATTGTTCATTTTGACAGCCCTTTTATAAACATAATATTGTCCATTTTGACAGCCCTTTTATAAACATAATATTGTCCATTTTGACAGCCCTTTTATACACATAATATTGTCCATTTTGACAGCCCTTTTATACACATGATATTGTCCATTTTGACAGCTCTTTTATACACATGATATTGTCCATTTTGACAGCCCTTTTATACACATAATATTGTACATTTTGACAGCCCTTTTATACACATAATATTGTCCATTTTGA
Source organism: Entelurus aequoreus (assembly GCF_033978785.1). Taxonomy (NCBI): domain Eukaryota; kingdom Metazoa; phylum Chordata; class Actinopteri; order Syngnathiformes; family Syngnathidae; genus Entelurus; species Entelurus aequoreus. The sequence continues at coordinate 65,010,107 of NC_084738.1, read as the reverse complement.
CAGCCCTTTTATACACATAATATTATACATTTTGACAGCCCTTTTATACACATAATATTGTCCATTTTGACAGCCCTTTTATACACATGATATTGTCCATTTTGACAGCCCTTTTATACACATAATATTGTCCATTTTGACAGCCCTTTATAAACATAATATTGTCCATTTTGACAGCCCTTTTATACACATAATATTGTCCATTTTGACAGCCCTTTTATACACATAATATTGTCCATTTTGACAGCCCTTTTATAAACATAATATTGTCCATTTTGACAGCCCTTTTATACACATGATATTGTCCATTTTGACAGCCCTTTTATAAACATAATATTGTCCATTTTGACAGCCCTTTTATACACATAATATTGTACATTTTGACAGCCCTTTTATACACATAATATTGTCCATTTTGACAGCCCTTTTATACACATAATATTGTCCATTTTGACAGCCCTTTTATACACATAATATTGTCCATTTTGACAGCCCTTTTATACACATAATATTGTCCATTTTGACAGCCCTTTTATTCACATAATATTGTACATTTTGACAGCCCTTTTATACACATATTGTCCATTTTGACAGCCCTTTTATACACATAATATTGTCCATTTTGACAGCCCATTTATAAACACAATATTGTCCATTTTGACAGCCCTTTTATACACATAATATTGTCCATTTTGACAGCCCTTTTTTAAACATAATATTGTCCATTTTGACAGCCCTTTTATACACATAATATTGTCCATTTTGACAGCCCTTTTATACACATAATATTGTCCATTTTGACAGCCCTTTTATAAACATAATATTGTCCATTTTGACAGCCCTTTTATAAACATAATATTGTCCATTTTGACAGCCCTTTTATACACATAATATTGTCCATTTCGACAGCCCTTTTATACACATAATATTGTCCATTTTGACAGCCCTTTTATACACATAATATTGTCCATTTTGACAGCCCTTTTATACACATAATATTGTCCATTTTGACAGCCCTTTTTTAAACATAATATTGTCCATTTTGACAGCCCTTTTATAAACATAATATTGTCCATTTTGACAGCCCTTTTATAAACATAATATTGTCCATTTTGACAGCCCTTTTATAAACATAATATTGTCCATTTTGACAGCCCTTTTATAAACATAATATTGTCCATTTTGACAGCCCTTTTATACACATAATATTGTCCATTTCGACAGCCCTTTTATACACATAATATTGTCCATTTCGACAGCCCTTTTATACACATAATATTGTCCATTTTGACAGCCCTTTTATACACATAATATTGTCCATTTTGACAGCCCTTTTATAAACATAATATTGTCCATTTTGACAGCCCTTTTATACACATAATATTGTCCATTTTGACAGCCCTTTTATAAACATAATATTGTCCATTTTGACAGCTCTTTTATACACATAATATTGTCCATTTTGACAGCCCTTTTAGAAACATAATATTGTCCATTTTGACAGCCCTTTTATACACATAATATTGTCCATTTTGACAGCCCTTTTATAAACATAATATTGTCCATTTTCACAGCCCTTTTATACACATGATATTGTCCATTTTGACAGCCCTTTTATAAACATAATATTGTCCATTTTGACAGCCCTTTTATACACATAATATTGTACATTTTGACAGCCCTTTTATACACATAATATTGTCCATTTTGACAGCCCTTTTATACACATAATATTGGCCATTTTGACAGCCCTTTTATAAACATAATATTGTCCATTTTGACAGCCCTTTTATACACATAATATTGTCCATTTTGACAGCCCTTTTATACACATAATATTGTCCATTTTGACAGCCCTTTTATACACATAATATTGTCCATTTTGACAGCCCTTTTATACACATAATATTGTCCATTTTGACAGCCCTTTTATAAACATAATATTGTCCATTTTGACAGCCCTTTTATTCACATAATATTGTACATTTTGACACCCCTTTTATACACATATTGTCCATTTTGACAGCCCTTTAATACACATAATATTGTCCATTTTGACAGCCCATTTATAAACACAATATTGTCCATTTTGACAGCCCTTTTATACACATAATATTGTCCATTTTGACAGACCTTTTTTAAACATAATATTGTCCATTTTGACAGCCCTTTTTTAAACATAATATTGTCCATTTTGACAGCCCTTTTATACACATAATATTGTCCATTTTGACAGCCCTTTTATAAACATAATATTGTCCATTTTGACAGCCTTTTTATAAACATAATATTGTCCATTTTGACAGCCCTTTTATAAACATAATATTGTCCATTTTGACAGCCCTTTTATACACATAATATTGTCCATTTTGACAGCCCTTTTATACACATAATATTGTCCATTTCGACAGCCCTTTTATACACATAATATTGTCCATTTTGACAGCCCTTTTATACACATAATATTGTCCATTTTGACAGCCCTTTTATAAACATAATATTGTCCATTTTGACAGCCCTTTCATACACATAATATTGTCCATTTTGACAGCCCTTTTATAAACATAATATTGTCCATTTTGACAGCTCTTTTATACACATAATATTGTCCATTTTGACAGCCCTTTTAGAAACATAATATTGTCCATTTTGACAGCCCTTTTATACACATAATATTGTCCATTTTGACAGCCCTTTTATAAACATAATATTGTCCATTTTGACAGCCCTTTTATACACATGATATTGTCCATTTTGACAGCCCTTTTATAAACATAATATTGTCCATTTTGACAGCCCTTTTATACACATAATATTGTACATTTTGACAGCCCTTTTATACACATAATATTGTCCATTTTGACAGCCCTTTTATACACATAATATTGGCCATTTTGACAGCCCTTTTATAAACATAATATTGTCCATTTTGACAGCCCTTTTATACACATATTGTCCATTTTGACAGCCCTTTTATACACATAATATTGTCCATTTTGATAGCCCTTTTATACACATAATATTGTCCATTTTGACAGCCCTTTTATACACATAATATTGTCCATTTTGACAGCCCTTTTATAAACATAATATTGTCCATTTTGACAGCCCTTTTATTCACATAATATTGTACATTTTGACAGCCCTTTTATACACATATTGTCCATTTTGACAGCCCTTTTATACACATAATATTGTCCATTTTGACAGCCCATTTATAAACACAATATTGTCCATTTTGACAGCCCTTTTATACACATAATATTGTCCATTTTGACAGACCTTTTTTAAACATAATATTGTCCATTTTGACAGCCCTTTTATACACATAATATTGTCCATTTTGACAGCCCTTTTATACACATAATATTGTCCATTTTGACAGCCCTTTTATAAACATAATATTGTCCATTTTGACAGCCCTTTTATAAACATAATATTGTCCATTTTGACAGCCCTTTTATACACATAATATTGTCCATTTCGACAGCCCTTTTATACACATAATATTGTCCATTTTGACAGCCCTTTTATACACATAATATTGTCCATTTTGACAGCCCTTTTATACACATAATATTGTCCATTTTGACAGCCCTTTTATAAACATAATATTGTCCATTTTGACAGCCCTTTTATACACATAATATTGTCCATTTTGACAGCCCTTTTATAAACATAATATTGTCCATTTTGACAGCCCTTTTATAAACATAATATTGTCCATTTTGACAGCCCTTTTATAAACATAATATTGTCCATTTTGACAGCCCTTTTATACACATAATATTGTCCATTTCGACAGCCCTTTTATACACATAATATTGTCCATTTCGACAGCCCTTTTATACACATAATATTGTCCATTTTGACAGCCCTTTTATACACATAATATTGTCCATTTTGACAGCCCTTTTATAAACATAATATTGTCCATTTTGACAGCCCTTTTATACACATAATATTGTCCATTTTGACAGCCCTTTTATAAACATAATATTGTCCATTTTGACAGCTCTTTTATACACATAAAATTGTCCATTTTGACAGCCCTTTTAGAAACATAATATTGTCCATTTTGACAGCCCTTTTATACACATAATATTGTCCATTTTGACAGCCCTTTTATAAACATAATATTGTCCATTTTGACAGCCCTTTTATACACATAATATTGTCCATTTTGAAAGCCCTTTTATGAACATAATATTGTCCATTTTGACAGCCCTTTTATACACATAATATTGTCCATTTTGACAGCCCTTTTATAAACATAATATTGTACAAATACAGCAATCAGAATTAAGGTTGCCAAACCATTCAAATATTGAACCTTTTTTATAGCATTTTGTGAAATGATCAAATTCCACTTTAAAGAAGAACTCGTGTAAAAATTTTGTGTTGCAGACTAAAGTCGAAACACACACACACACACACACACACACACACACACACACACACACACACACACACACACACACACACACACACACACACACACACACACACACACACACACATGCAGACGTACACATTTCTTGTCTGTTTCCAGTGGAAAAAAACACTGGTGAGAACTTGTGGAAGAGAGAAGTTCTAATGAGAAGACAGTGACTCCTACTGAGACACCCAAAATACACACAACAACGTGTGTGTGTGTGAGTGTGTGTGTGGCAGACATGTGACCCAGTGTTTGTAGTCCTAACAGTGTTTGAGCACAAGGACCAACACTGACAGAACTTGTAGTAACGCACGTTGTACTTACTACTACTTACTAGTACTTTGTACTACTTTCTACTACTTTCCACTACATTGTACTACTTTGTAGTACAACTACTTTTTACTATTTTGTACTACTACTACTTTGTACTACTTTCTACTACTACTTTGTACTACTTTGTACTACTTTCTACTACTTTGTTACTACTTTGTACAACTACTACTTTGTACCACTTCCTACTACTGTCTACTACGTTGTACAACTACTACTTTGTACTACTTTTAACTACACTGTACTACTTTGTACTACCACTACTTTGTACTACTTTCTACTACTTTGTACTACTTTGTACAACTACTACTTTGTACTACTTTCTACTACATTGTACAACTACTACTTTGTACTACTTTCTACTACACTGTACTACTTTGTACTACCACTACTTTGTACTACTTTCTACTATTTTGCACTACTACTATTTTGCACTACTTCCTACTACTTTGTACAGCTCCTACTTGGTACTACTTTGTACTAATACTACTTTGTTCTACTACTACTTTGTCCTACTACTACTTTCTACTACTTTGTACAACTAGTGCTTTGTACTACTTTCTACTACTTTGTACTACTTTCTATTACTTTGTACTGCTACTACTTTCTACTACTTTGTACTACTCTCTACTACTTTGTACTACTTTGTACAACTACTACTTTCTACTACATTGTACTACTTTGCACTATTTTGTACTACTACTACTTTGAACTACTTTCTACTACTTTGTAGTACTACTACTACTACTACTTTGAACTACTATGTACTACTTTGTACTACTACTAATGCTACTACTTCTACTTTGTACTACTATGTACTACTTTGTACTACTACTAATGCTACTACTACTACTTTGTACTACTCTGTACTACTTTGTATTACTACTAATGCTACTACTCTTTTGTGCTACTTTCTACTACTACTTTGTACTACTACTACTTTGTACTACTTTCTACTACTACTACTTTGTACTACTGCAACCCTGTACTACTTTATACTACTATTTTGTACTACTACTACTTTGTACTACCACTTTGTACTACTACTACTTTGTACCACTACTTTCTACTACTTTGTACTACTACTACTACTACTACTACTACTACTTTGTACCACTACTTTCTACTACTTTCCACTACTACTACTACTACTTTGTACTACTACTACTTTGTACTACTACTACCACTTTGTACTACTACTACCACTTTGTACCACTTTGTACTACTTTGTACAACTTTGTACTACTTTGTACAACTTTGTACAACTTTGTACTACGTTCTACTACTTTGTACTATTACTACTACTACTATGCACTAGTACTCCTACTTTATACTACATTGTGTTGAATGGTTGAAAGTGGAAAGGTCAAAAGTGATTGACAGCAGGAGACATCAAGTTGTGTAACCATCCACACAACTCATGTTTAGGGTGTTCACTTCATATTCCTTCCATGACTTTGGAGAATGTTGTCACCACAAACACTCAAGTGTGTGTGTGTGTGTGTGTGTGTGTGCGTGTGTGTGTGCGTGTGTGTGTGTGCGTGTGTGTGTGTGTGTGTGTGCGTGTGTGTGTGCGTGTGTGCGTGTGTGTGTGTGCGTGCGTGTGTGTAACGTGTTGTTAAAGTGTCCGCACAGCCCAGCTCACTCAGTGACCACATTTTGGTGACACAACAAAACAATCACAACTAAAACAACAACAACAACAACAACACAATTATGAATAACAAAGTCTGAGTGATAAAAATAAAAATGTTTTCTGCCAAATCAACCACAGCAGCTCTGGCAACAGTGGGCGTGCGTCTCCATGGTAACCACAGGAAGTTGTTTTCCATCAACACTCCTAAAAGGACATGTCAGCAAGGGAAGACCCCAGGAACATGGAGCGCCATCTCTTAAAGGGGAAGCGCGCCTTTTCTTAAATGTTGTCTAGCATAAGTCTTTTCAACTCAAATAAAATGTCTGCTAACTAGTGAAACGCAATGGCATCAAATTTAGTGCATCATCAGAAAAGTCCGATACGCTTTCTCCTTGAGTTAGAACACGTTTTAATTTGATGTAATTTTGTAAGCATGTTTAAAATACACTACTACTACTAAGTAACTAACTAACTTACTACTACTACTACTACTACAATATACATCATCATAATAACAATATGACAGTAATATAATAAACACATTTTAATTTGATGTCATTTTGTAAGCATGTTTAAAATACACTACTACTACTAAGTAACTAACTTACTACTACTACTACTACTACTATTACAGTATTACATAATAATAATAACATGACTGTAATATAATAAACATGTTTTAATTAGATGTCATTTTGTAAGCATGTTTAAAATAAACTACTACTAACTAACTAACTAATTAACTAACTAATTTACTACTACTACGACTACAACAGTATTACATAATAATAATAATAATAATAGTATGACAGTAATTTAATAAACAACTTTTAATTAGATGTAATTTTGTAAGCATGTTTAAAATAAACTACTACTAACTAACTAATTTACTACTAGTACTACATTATTACATAATAATAATAATAATAATATGACAGTAATATAATAAACAAAATTTAATTTGATGTAATTTTGTAAGCATGTTTAAAATAAACTACTACTAACTAACTAACTAATTAACTAACTAACTAATTTACTACTACTACTACTACTACAACAGTATTACATAATAATAATATGACAGTAATTTAATAAACACTTTTAATTAGATGTAATTTTGTAAGCATGTTTAAAATAAACTACTAACTAACTAATTTACTACTAGTACTACATTATTACATAATAATAATAATAAATAATAATATGACTGTAATATAATAAAAAAGTTTTAATTTGATGTAATTTTGTAAGCATGTTTAAAATAAACTACTACTAACTAACTAACTAACTAACTAACTAACTAACTAACTAACTAACTAACTAACTAACTAACTAACTAACTAATTTACTACTACTACAACAGTATTACATAATAATAATAATAATATGACAGTAATTTAATAAACAACTTTTAATTAGATGTAATTTTGTAAGCATGTTTAAAATAAACTACTACTAACTAACTAATTTACTACTAGTACTACATTATTACATAATAATAATAATAATAATAATATGACTGTAATATAATAAACATGTTTTAATTTGATGTCATTTTGTAAGCATGATTAAAATAAACTACTACTAACTAACTAATTAACTAACTAACTAATTTACTACTACTACTACTACTACTACTACTAAAACAGTATTACATAATAATAATATGACAGTAATTTAATAAAAAACTTAATTAGATGTAATTTTGTAAGCATGTTTAAAATAAACTACTACTAACTAATTTACTACTACTACTACTACTACAGTATTACATAATAATAATAATAATAATATGACAGTAATTTAATAAACAACTTTTAATTAGATGTAATTTTGTAAGCATGTTTAAAATAAACTACTACTAACTAACTAATTTACTACTAGTACTACATTATTACATAATAATAATAATAATAATATGACTGTAATATAATAAACACGTTTGAATTTGATGTCATTTTGTAAGCATGTTTAAAATAAACTACCACTAACTAACTAACTGACTTACTACTACTACTACTACATTAAAAAATAATAATATGACAGTAATATAATGAAAACGTTTTAATTAGATGTAATTTTGTAAGCATGTTTAAAATAAACTACTACTACTAACTAAGTAACTAACTAACGTACTACTGCTACTACTACATTATTACATAATATATAATAATATGACAGTAATATAATAAACCAGTTTTAATTTGATATCATTTTGTAAGCATGTTTAAAATAAACTACTACTATTAACTTAGGAAGTAACTAACTTGCTACTACTACTACTACAACTACTACTACTACTACTACATTATTACATAATAATAATAATATGACAGTAACAAGCTTTAATTTGATGTCATTTTGTAAGCATGAAATAAAACTACTAATAACTAACTAACTAACTAACTTACTACCACTACTACATTATTAAAAAAATACTACTACTAATAATAATAATATGGCAGTAATTTAATAAACAAGTTTTAATTTGATGTCATTTTGTGAGCATGTTGAAAATAAACTACCACTAACTAACTAACTTACTACTACTACATTATTACATAGTAATACTAATACTAATACAATGACATTAATATAATAAACAAGTTTTAATTTGATGTCATTGTGTAAGCATGTGTAAAATAAATTACTACTACTAACTAAGTAACTTACTACTACTGCTACATTATTACATCATAGTAATAATAATATGACAGTAATAAAATAAACAAGCTTTAATTAGATGTCATTTTGTAAGGATGTTTAAAATAAACTACTACTAACTAACTAACTTACTACTACTACATTATTACATAATACTACTACTAATAATAATAAGACAGTAATATAATACACAAGTTTTTATTTGATGTCATTTTGTGAGCATGTTTAAAATAAACTACCACTAACTAACAAACTAACTTACTACTACATTGTTCCATCAAAATGATAATAATACTAACAATATGACAGTAATATAATAAACAAGTTTTAATTTGATGTCATTTTGTGAGCATGTTTAAGATAAACTACCACTAACTAATTAACTAACTTACTACTACATTATTACATCAAAATGATAATGATACCACTAACTAACAAACTAACTTACTACTACATTGTTCCATCAAAATGATAATAATACTAACAATATGACAGTAATATAATAAACAAGTTTTAATTTGATGTCATTTTGTGAGCATGTTTAAAATAAACTACCACTAACTAACTAACTAACTAACTTACTTACTACTACTACTACATTATTACATAATAATAATAATAATAATAATATGACAGTAATATAATAAACAAGTTTTAATTTGATGTCATTGTGTAAGCATGTGTAAAATAAATTACTACTACTAACTAAGTAACTTACTACTACTCCTACATTATTACATCATAGTAATAATAATATGACAGTAATACAATAAACAAGCTTTAATTAGATGTCAATTTTTAAGGATGTTTAAAATAAACTACTACTAACTAACTAACTTACTACTACTACTACATTATATAATACTACTACTACTACTACTAAGACAGTAATTTAATACACAAGTTTTTATTTGATGTCATTTTGTGAGCATGTTTAAAATAAACTACCACTAACTAACTAACTAACTTACTACTACATTGTTCCATCAAAATGATAATAATACTAACAATATGACAGTAATATAATAAACAAGTTTTAATTTGATGTCATTTTGTGAGCAGGTTTAAAATAAACTACCACTAACTAACTAACTAACTAACTAACTTACTTACTACTACATTATTACATAATAATAATAATAATAATAATAATATGACAGTAATATAATAAACAAGTTTTAATTTGATGTCATTGTGTAAGCATGTGTAAAATAAATTACTACTACTAACTAAGTAACTTACTACTACTCCTACATTATTACATCATAGTAATACTAATATGACAGTAATACAATAAACAAGCTTTAATTAGATGTCATTTTGTAAGGGTTTTTAAAATAAACTACTACTAACTAACTAACTTACTACTACTACTACTACTACATTATTACATAATACTACTACTAATAATAAGACAGTAATTTAATACACAAGTTTTTATTTGATGTCATTTTGTGAGCATGTTTAAAATATACTACCACTAACTAACTAACTAACTTACTACTACATTGTTCCATCAAAATGATAATAATACTAACAATATGACAGTAATATAATAAACAAGTTTTAATTTGATGTCATTTTGTGAGCAGGTTTAAAATAAACTACCACTAACTAACTAACTAACTAACTAACTTACTTACTACTACATTATTACATAATAATAATAATAATAATAATAATATGACAGTAATATAATAAACAAGTTTTAATTTGATGTCATTGTGTAAGCATGTGTAAAATAAATTACTACTACTAACTAAGTAACTTACTACTACTCCTACATTATTACATCATAGCAATAATAATATGACAGTAATACAATAAACAAGCTTTAATTAGATGTCATTTTGTAAGGGTTTTTAAAATAAACTACTACTAACTAACTAACTTACTACTACTACTACTACTACATTATTACATAATACTACTACTAATAATAAGACAGTAATTTAATACACAAGTTTTTATTTGATGTCATTTTGTGAGCATGTTTAAAATAAACTACCACTAACTAACTAACTAACTAACTACTACTACATTGTTACATCAAAATGATAATAATACTAACAATATGACAGTAATATAATAAACAAGTTTTAATTTGATGTCATTTTGTGAGCATGTTTAAGATAAACTACCACTAACTAATTAACTAACTTACTACTACATTATTACATCAAAATGATAACGATACTAATAATATGACAGTAATATAATAAACAAGTTTTAATTAGATGTCATTTTGCAAGCCTGTTTAAAATAAACTAATACAAACTAACTAACTTACTACTACTACATTACATCATCATAATAATAATACTATGACAGTAATATAATAGTATGGTATTGCCCCCTACAGGACTGGAGTGGGATATAATCAATATTTCTTTTTCAAAGATGAAAGATGTTATTTTGAAGGCAGACACTCAAATGTTTCTTCCAAAGCTCGATGCTGCTTTTTTTTTTTTTTTAATTTATCGGATTTCCCTTTTTTGTTGGGCCCTCGCCAAGAGGCGGCCTCTGATTGGCGGCTTTCACAGCTGGCGCCCTCGCCTGCCTCACGGCGAATGATCCGACAGCACTCTCGCTCCGCGCGTGCAACGGCCGGGAGCGCCCGCCGATGGAGGACGCTAGAAAGGGCGGGCAGGAGCACGTGCCAGCGGCAAATACAAATCAATAAAAAGACATTTCTTTCTTTCAATTCATACAACTGGACAAATAAAAAAGAATCAAACTAGTCTGGAGTTCAAGCAGACTGGGAATAATGTACGTACGTTATTTACTTTGGCACGTAAACAATTGATTATTTACTTTGGCACGTAAAAACACTTGATTGTTATGTACTTTGTTACATAATCAATTGATCTTTATTTACTTTGTCACGTAAAAATACTTGAATATTATTTACTTTGTCACATAAAAACACGATCGTTGCTTACTTTGTTACATAAAAACACTTAATTTGTATTTACTTGGTTACGTAAAAACACTTGATAGTTATTTACTTTGTTACGTAAAAACTCGATCGTTACTTACTTTGCTACGTAAAACCACTTGATTTGTATTTACTTTGTTACGTAAAAACACCTGATAGTTATTTACTGTGTTACATAAAAACACTTGATTGTTATTTACTTTGTCACGTAAAAACACTTGAACATTATTTACTTTGTCACGTAAGAACACGATCGTTACTTACTTTGTTAAATAAAAACACTTGAACATTATTTACTTTGTCACGTAAGAACACGATCGTTACTTTGTTAAATAAAAACACTTGATTTGTATTTACTTTGTTACGTAAAAACACCTGATAGTTATTTACTTTGTTACATAAAAACACTTAATCGTTACTTACTTTGTCACGTAAAAACACTATCGTTAATTACTTTGTTACGTAAAAACACTTGATAGTTATTTACTTTGTTACGTAAAAACAATTGATAGTTATTTACTTTGTTACGTAAAAACACGATCGTTACTTACTTTGTTACGTAAAAACACTTGATTTGTATTTACTTTGTTACGTAAAAACACCTGATAGTTATTTACTTTGTTACGTAAAAACACTTAATCGTTACTTACTTTGTCACGTAAAAACACGATCGTTACTTACTTTGTTACGTAAAAACACCTGATTTGTATTTACTTTGTTACGTAAAAACACTTGATGGTTATTTACTTTGTTACATAAAAACACTTGATTTGTATTTACTTTGTTACGTAAAAACACTTGATGGTTATTTACTTTGTTACGTAAAAACAATTGATAGTTATTTTCTTTGTTACGTAAAAACACGATCGTTACTTACTTTGTTACGTAAAAACACTTGATTTGTATTTATTTTGTTACGTAAAAACACCTGATAGTTATTTACTTTGTTACGTAAAAACACTTAATCGTTACTTACTTTGTCACGTAAAAACACGATCGTTACTTACTTTGTTACGTAAAAACACCTGATTTGTATTTACTTTGTTACGTAAAAACACTTGATGGTTATTTACTTTGTTACATAAAAACACTTGATTTGTATTTACTTTGTTACGTAAAAACACTTGATGGTTATTTACTTTGTTACGTAAAAACACTTGATGGTTATTTACTTTGTTACGTAAAAACATGTGATGGTTATTTACTTTGTTACGTAAAAACACTTGATTTGTATTTACTTTGTTACGTAAAAACACTTGATTGTTATTTACTTTGTCATGTAAACAATTGATTATTTACTTTGTTGCACAATCAATTGATCTTTATTTACTTTGTCACGTAAAAATAGTTGATTGTTATTTACTTTGTCATGTAAACAATTGATTATTTACTTTGTTATGTCAAAACTTGATTATTACTTTGTTACATAATCAATTGATCTTTATTTACTCTGTCATGTAAAAATACTTGAATATTATTTGCTTTGTCACGTAAAAATACTTGAATATTATTTACTTTGTTACGTAAAAACACTTGATAGTTATTTACTTTGTTACGTAAAACTCTTGATAGTTATTTACTTTGTGACGTATAAACACTTGATCGTTATTTACTCTGTCACGTAAAAATACTTGATTGTTATTTACTTTGTCATGTAAACAATTGATTATTTACTTTGTTATGTCAAAACTTGATTATTACTTTGTTACATAATCAATTGATCTTTATTTACTCTGTCATGTAAAAATACTTGAATATTATTTGCTTTGTCACGTAAAAATACTTGAATATTATTTACTTTGTTACGTAAAAACACTTGAACGTTATTTGCTTTGTTACATAAAAACACTTGATCGTTATTTACTTTGTTACGTAAAAACACTTGATTTGTATTTACTTTGTTACGTAAAAACACCTGATAGTTATTTACTTTGTTACGTAAAAACACTTAATCGTTACTTACTTTGTCACGTAAAAACATGATCGTTACTTACTTTGTTACGTAAAAACACCTGATTTGTATTTACTTTGTTACGTAAAAACACTTGATGGTTATTTACTTTGTCACGTAAAAACACGATCGTTACTTACTTTGTTAAATAAAAACACTTGAACATTATTTACTTTGTCACGTAAGAACACGATCGTTACTTTGTTAAATAAAAACACTTGATTTGTATTTACTTTGTTACGTAAAAACACCTGATAGTTATTTACTTTGTTACGTAAAAACACTTAATCGTTACTTACTTTGTCACGTAAAAACACTATTGTTAATTACTTTGTTACGTAAAAACACTTGATAGTTATTTACTTTGTTACGTAAAAACAATTGATAGTTATTTACTTTGTTACGTAAAAACACGATCGTTACTTACTTTGTTACGTAAAAACACTTGATTTGTATTTACTTTGTTACGTAAAAACACCTGATAGTTATTTACTTTGTTACGTAAAAACACTTAATCGTTACTTACTTTGTCACGTAAAAACACGATCGTTACTTACTTTGTTACGTAAAAACACCTGATTTGTATTTACTTTGTTACGTAAAAACACTTGATGGTTATTTACTTTGTTACATAAAAACACTTGATTTGTATTTACTTTGTTACGTAAAAACACTTGATGGTTATTTACTTTGTTACGTAAAAACAATTGATAGTTATTTTCTTTGTTACGTAAAAACACGATCGTTACTTACTTTGTTACGTAAAAACACTTGATTTGTATTTATTTTGTTACGTAAAAACACCTGAGTTATTTACTTTGTTACGTAAAAACACTTAATCGTTACTTACTTTGTCACGTAAAAACACGATCGTTACTTACTTTGTTACGTAAAAACACCTGATTTGTATTTACTTTGTTACGTAAAAACACTTGATGGTTATTTACTTTGTTACATAAAAACACTTGATTTGTATTTACTTTGTTACGTAAAAACACTTGATGGTTATTTACTTTGTTACGTAAAAACACTTGATGGTTATTTACTTTGTTACGTAAAAACATGTGATGGTTATTTACTTTGTTACGTAAAAACACTTGATTTGTATTTACTTTGTTACGTAAAAACACTTGATTGTTATTTACTTTGTCATGTAAACAATTGATTATTTACTTTGTTGCACAATCAATTGATCTTTATTTACTTTGTCACGTAAAAATAGTTGATTGTTATTTACTTTGTCATGTAAACAATTGATTATTTACTTTGTTATGTCAAAACTTGATTATTACTTTGTTACATAATCAATTGATCTTTATTTACTCTGTCATGTAAAAATACTTGAATATTATTTGCTTTGTCACGTAAAAATACTTGAATATTATTTACTTTGTTACGTAAAAACACTTGATAGTTATTTACTTTGTTACGTAAAACTCTTGATAGTTATTTACTTTGTGACGTATAAACACTTGATCGTTATTTACTCTGTCACGTAAAAATACTTGATTGTTATTTACTTTGTCATGTAAACAATTGATTATTTACTTTGTTATGTCAAAACTTGATTATTACTTTGTTACATAATCAATTGATCTTTATTTACTCTGTCATGTAAAAATACTTGAATATTATTTGCTTTGTCACGTAAAAATACTTGAATATTATTTACTTTGTTACGTAAAAACACTTGAACGTTATTTGCTTTGTTACATAAAAACACTTGATCGTTATTTACTTTGTTACGTAAAAACACTTGATTTGTATTTACTTTGTTACGTAAAAACACCTGATAGTTATTTACTTTGTTACGTAAAAACACTTAATCGTTACTTACTTTGTCACGTAAAAACATGATCGTTACTTACTTTGTTACGTAAAAACACCTGATTTGTATTTACTTTGTTACGTAAAAACACTTGATGGTTATTTACTTTGTTACGTAAAAACACTTGATTTGTATTTACTTTGTTACGTAAAAACACTTGATGGTTATTTACTTTGTTACGTAAAAACAATTGATAGTTATTTTCTTTGTTACGTAAAAACACGATCGTTACTTACTTTGTTACGTAAAAACACTTGATTTGTATTTACTTTGTTACGTAAAAACACCTGATAGTTATTTACTTTGTTACGTAAAAACACTTGATCGTTATTTACTTTGTTACGTAAAAACACTTGATCGTTATTTACTTTGTTACGTAAAAACACTTGAACGTTATTTGCTTTGTTACGTAATCAATTGATCGTTATTTACTTTGTGACGTAAAATCACTGGAACGTTATTAATTTGTTACGTTAAAAACACTTGAATGTTATCTACTTTGTTATGTAATAAATTGATCTTTATTTACTTTGTTGCGTAAAAACACTTGATCGTTATTTACTTTGTTACGTAAAAACATTTGATCGTTATTTACTTTGTTACGTAAAAACACTTGATCGCTCTTTACTTTGTGACGTAAAAACACTCGAACGTTATTTGCTTTGTTACGTAAAAACTCGTGATCGTTATTTACTTTGTTACGTAAAAACACTTGATCGTTATTTACTTTGTTACGTAAAAACACTTGATCGCTCTTTACTTTGTGACGTAAAAACACTTGATCGTTATTTGCTTTGTTACGTAAAAACACTTGAACGTTATTTACTTTGTTACGTAAAAACACTTGATCGTTATTTACTTTGTTACGTAAAAACCCTTGATCGTTATTTACTTTGTTACGTAAAAACACTTGAACGTTATTTACTTTGTTATGTAAAAACACTTGAATTATATTTACTTTGTTACGTAATCAATTGATCGTTATTTACTTTGTGACGTAAAAACACTGGAACGTTATTAATTTGTTAAGTTAAAAACACTTGAATGTTATCTACTTTGTTATGTAATAAATTGATCTTTATTTACTTTGTTGCGTAAAAACACTTGATCGTTATTTACTTTGTTACGTAAAAACATTTGATCGTTATTTACTTTGTTACGTAAAAACACTTGATCGCTCTTTACTTTGTGACGTAAAAACACTTGAACGTTATTTGCTTTGTTACGTAAAAACACTTGATCGTTATTTACTTTGTTACGTAAAAACACTTGATCGCTCTTTACTTTGTGACGTAAAAACACTTGAACGTTATTTGCTTTGTTACGTAAAAACACTTGATCGTTATTTACTTTGTTACGTAAAAACACTTGAACGTTATTTACTTTGTTACGTAAAAACACTTGATCGTTATTTACTTTGTTACGTAAAAACACTTGAACGTTATTTGCTTTGTTACGTAATCAATTGATCGTTATTTACTTTGTGACGTAAAAACACTGGAACGTTATTAATTTGTTACGTTAAAAACACTTGAATGTTATCTACTTTGTTATGTAATAAATTGATCTTTATTTACTTTGTTGCGTAAAAACACTTGAACGTTATTTACTTTGTTACGTAAAAACACTTGATCGCTCTTTACTTTGTGACGTAAAAACACTTGAACGTTATTTGCTTTGTTACGTAATCAATTGATCGTTATTTACTTTGTGACGTAAAAACACTGGACCGTTATTAATTTGTTACGTTAAAAACACTTGAATGTTATCTACTTTGTTATGTAATAAATTGATCTTTATTTACTTTGTTGCGTAAAAACACTTTATCGTTATTTACTTTGTTACGTAAAAACATTTGATCGTTATTTACTTTGTTACGTAAAAACACTTGATCGCTCTTTACTTTGTGACGTAAAAACACTTGAACGTTATTTGCCTTGTTACGTAAAAACTCTTGATCGTTATTTACTTTGTTACGTAAAAACACTTGATCGTTATTTACTTTGTTACGTAAAAACACTTGATCGCTCTTTACTTTGTGACGTAAAAACACTTGAACGTTATTTGCTTTGTTACGTAAAAACTCTTGATCATTATTTACTTTGTTACGTAAAAACACTTGATCGTTATTTACTTTGTTACGTAAAAACACTTGAACGTTATTTGCTTTGTTACGTAAAAACACTTGATTATTATTTACTTTGTTACGTAAAAACACTTGATCGTTATTTACTTTGTTACGTAAAAACACTTGAACATTATTTACTTTGTTACGTAAAAATACTTGATCGTTATTTACTTTGTTACGTAAAAACACTTGATCGTTATTTACTTTGTTACGTAAAAACACTTGATCGTTATTTACTTTGTTACGTAAAAACATTTGATCGTTATTTACTTTGTTACGTAAAAACACTTGATCGCTCTTTACTTTGTGACGTAAAAACACTTGAACGTTATTTGCTTTGTTACGTAAAAACTCTTGATCATTATTTACTTTGTTACGTAAAAACACTTGATCGTTATTTACTTTGTGACGTAAAAACACTTGAACGTTATTTGCTTTGTTACGTAAAAACACTTGATTATTATTTACTTTGTTACGTAAAAACACTTGATCGTTATTTACTTTGTTACGTAAAAACACTTGAACATTATTTACTTTGTTACGTAAAAACACTTGATCGTTATTTGCTTTGTTACGTAAAAACACTTGATCGTTATTTACTTTGTTACGTAAAAACACTTGATCGCTCTTTACTTTGTGACGTAAAAACACTTGAACGTTATTTGCTTTGTTACGTAATCAATTGATCGTTATTTACTTTGTGACGTTAAAAACACTGGAACGTTATTAATTTGTTACGTTAAAAACACTTGAATGTTATCTACTTTGTTATGTAATAAATTGATCTTTATTTACTTTGTTGCGTAAAAACACTTGATCGTTATTTACTTTGTTACGTAAAAACATTTGATCGTTATTTACTTTGTTACGTAAAAACACTTGATCGCTCTTTACTTTGTGACGTAAAAACACTTGAACGTTATTTACTATGTTACGTAAAAACACTTGATCGTTATTTATTTTGTTACGTAAAAACACTTGATTGTTACTTACTTTGTTACATAAAAACACTTGATCGTTATTTACTTTGTTACGTAAAAACACTTGAACGTTATTTACTATGTTACGTAAAAACACTTGAATGTTATTTACTTTGTTACGTAATCAATTGATCTTTATTTACTTTGTTACGTAAAAACACTTGAATGTTATTCACTTTGTTACGTAAAAACACTTGAATGGTATTTACTTTGTGACGTAAAAACACTTGAACGTTATTTGCTTTGTTACATAAAAACACTTGATCGTTATTTACTTTGTTACGTAAAAACACTGGAACGTTATTAATTTGTTACGTTAAAAACACTTGAACGTTATCTACTTTGTTATGTAATAAATTGATCTTTATTTACTTTGTTGCGTAAAAACACTTGATGGTTATTTACTTTGTGACGTAAAAAAAGGACAAAGGCGTTAATTAGCCTCCCTTCTCACGCACATGAGCGATTAAAAAAACGTCTTTTGGTCCCTGGGCGACCACGAGCGCGGCGACGTCGGCACAAAGGAGACGAGCGTGGCCTGCAGGGGGAGCAGACGGGAGGAAAGTGACAGCCAACAGCGAGGAGACTAATCGTCTGGTCTGATCAGAGAGGAAATGATTAATAACAAAAGAGACGCCAGGGAGCAAAATGGAAGAAAGAGAGGAGAGTGACTCTCATCATGGCCGCCATAAATCTGCTCTCATGTCTTTATTGGTCATCCTAACTCCGCTAATATAACACACACACACACACACACACACTCCAAAAAATCCAAAAAATGGGGCTTTATTGAACGCATCAGTCGAGACTAAAATCGGGTATTAAATACGGTGCCGAATCCTAGCACCAAGTCAGGTCAAATCCAAGGGTGCCATGATTGAGACTTGTATTAGATTGCACAGTGAAGTACAAACCCCGTTTCCATATGAGTTGGGAAATTGTGTTAGATGTAAATATAAACGGAATACAATGATTTGCGAATCATTTTCAACCCATATTCAGTTGAATATGCTACAAAGACAACATATTTGATGTTCAAACTGATAAACTTTTTTTTTTTTTGGCAAATAATCATTAACATTAGAATTTGATGCCAGCAACACGTGACAAAGAAGTTGGGAAAGGTGGCAATAAATACTGATAAAGTTGAGGAATGCTCATCAAACACTTATTTGGAACATCCCACAGGTGAACAGGCTAATTGGGAACAGGTGGGTGCCATGGTTGGGTATAAAAGTACATTCCATGAAATGCTCAGTCATTCACAAACAAGGATGGGGCGAGGGTCACCACTTTGTCAACAAATGCGTGAGCAAATTGTTGAACAGTTTAAGAAAAACCTTTCTCAACCAGCTATTGCAAGGAATTTAGGGATTTCACCATCTACGGTCTGTAATATCATCAAAGGGTTCAGAGAATCTGGAGAAATCACTGCACGTAAGCAGCTAAACCCGTGACCTTCGATCCCTCAGGCTGTACTGCATCAACAAGCGACATCAGTGTGTAAAGGATATCACCACATGGGCTCAGGAACACTTCAGAAACCCACTGTCAGTAACTACAGTTGGTCGCTACATCTGTAAGTGCAAGTTAAAACTCTCCTATGCAAAGCGAAAACCGTTTATCAACAACACCCAGAAACGCTGTCGGCTTCGCTGGGCCTGAGCTCATCTAAGATGGACTGATACAAAGTGGAAAAATGTTCTGTGGTCTGACGAGTCCACATTTCAAATTGTTTTTGGAAACTGTGGACGTCGTGTCCTCCGGACCAAAGAGGAAAAGAACCATCCGGATTGTTCTAGGCGCAAAGTGTAAAAAGCCAGCATGTGTGATGGTATGGGGGTGTATTAGTGCCCAAGATATGGGTAACTAACACATCTGTGAAGGCGCCATTAATGCTGAGAGGTACATACAGGTTTTGGAGCAACATATGTTGCCATCTAAGCAACGTTACCATGGACGCCCCTGCTTATTTCAGCAAGACAATGCCAAGCCACGTGTTACATCAACGTGGCTTCATAGTAAAAGAGTGCGGGTACTAGACTGGCCTGCCTGTAGTCCAGACCTGTCTCCCATTGAAAATGTGTGGCGCATTATGAAGCCTAAAATAGCACAACGGAGACCCCCGGACTGTTGAACAACTTAAGCTGTACATCAAGCAAGAATGGGAAAGAATTCCACCTGAGAAGCTTCAAAAATGTGTCTCCTCAGTTCCCAAACCTTTACTGAGTGTTGTTAAAAGGAAAGGCCATGTAACACAGTGGTGAACATGCCCTTTCCCAACTACTTTGGCACGTGTTGCAGCCATGAAATTCTAACTTAATTATTATTTGTAAAAAATAAATAAAGTTTATGAGTTTGAACATCAAATATCTTGTCTTTGTAGTGCATTCAACTGAATATGGCTTGATAAGAATTCGCAAATCATTGTATTCTGTTTATATTTACATCTAACACAATTTCCCAACTCATATGGAAACGGGGTTTGTATATATTCCCTACAATTGACCACTAAATGCTAACACCCCAATAAGTTTGTCTACTTGTTTAAGTCGGAGTCCACGTTAATCCAATCATGACACTTATTCTCATTTTTGGACTTTTTCTTCTTATCTTCTGCCTTCTTCTTCTCATCTTTGGTTTTCTTCTTCTCATCTTTGGTTTTCTTCTTCTCATCTTCGACCTTCTTCTCATCTTTGGTCTTCTTCTTCTCATCTTTGGTCTTCTTCTTCTCATTTTTGGTCTTCTTCTTCTCATCTTTGGCCTTTTTCTTATCTTTGGTCTTTTTCTTCTCATCTTTGAACATCTTCTTCTCATCTTTGACCATCTTCTACTCATCTTTGGTCTTCTTCTCATCTTTGGCCTTTTTCTCATCTTTGGTCTTCTCCTTCTCATTTTTGGTCTTTTTCTTTTCATCTTCGACCTTCTCATCTTTGGTCTTATTCTTCTCATCTTTGGTCGTCTTCTTCTTCTCATCTTTGACTTTTTTCTCATCTTTGGTCTTTTTCTTCTAATTTTTGGTCGTTTTCTTCTCATCTTCGTCCTTCTTCCTCCCATCTTTGGTCTTCTTCTTCTCATTGTTGGCCTTCTTCTCATCTTTGGTCTTCTTCTCATCTTCGACCTTTTTCTCATCTTCGTTTTTTTTCCTCTCATCATTGACCTTCTTCTTCTCATCTTTGGCCTTCTTCTTCTCATCTTTGGCCTTCTTCTTTTCATTTTCGGCCTTCATCTTCTCATATTTGGTCTTCATCTTCTCATCTTTGGTCTTCTTTTTCTCATCTTTGGTTTTCTTCTTCTCATCTTCGACCTTCTTCTCATCTTTGGTCTTCTTCTCATCTTTGGTCGCCATCTTCTTCTCATCTTTGGCCTTTTTTTTCCATCTTTGGTCTTCTTCTTCTCATTTTTAGCCTTCTTCTCATCTTTGGCCTTTTTTTCCATCTTAGGTCTTCTTCTTCTCATTTTTGGCCTTCTTCTCATCTTTGGTCTGCTTCTCATCTTTGATCTTCTTCTTCCCATCTTTGGTCTTCTTCTTCTCGTTTTTGGTCGTCTTCTTCTCATCTTTGGCCTTCTTCTTCCCATCTTTGGTCTTCTTCTTCTCATCTTTGGTATTCTTCTTCTCATCTTTGGTATTTTTCTTCTCATCTCATCTTTGGTCTTCTTCTTCTCATCTTTGTTTTTATTCTCCTCATCTTTGGATTTCTTCTTCTCATCTTCGACCTTCTTCTCATCCTTGATCTTCTTCTCATCTTTGGTCGCCATCTTCTTCTCATCTTTGGCCTTTTTTTCCATGTTTGGTCTTCTTCTCGTTTTTGGTCTTTTTCTTCTCATCTTTGGTCGCCATCTTCTTCTCATCTTTGGCCTTTTTTTCCATCTTTGGTCTTCTTCTCATTTTTGGTCTTTTTCTTCTCATCTTTGGTCGCCATCTTCTTCTCATCTTTGGCCTTTTTTTCCATGTTTGGTCTTCTTCTCGTTTTTGGTCTTTTTCTTCTCATCTTTGGTCGCCATCTTCTTCTCATCTTTGGCCTTTTTTTCCATCTTTGGTCTTATTCTCATTTTTGGTCTTTTTCTTCTCATCTTTGGTCGCCATCTTCTTCTCATCTTTGGCCTTTTTTTCCATCTTTGGTCTTCTTCTCATTTTTGGTCTTTTTCTTCTCATCTTTGGTCGCCACCTTCTTCTCATCTTTGGCCTTTTTTTTCCATCTTTGGTCTTCTTCTCATTTTTGGTCTTTTTCTTCTCATCTTTGGTCGCCATCTTCTTCTCATCTTTGGCCTTTTTTTCCATCTTTGGTCTTCTTCTCATTTTTGGTCTTTTTCTTCTCATCTTTGGTCGCCACCTTCTTCTCATCTTTGGCCTTTTTTTCCATCTTTGGTCTTATTCTCATTTTTGGTCTTTTTCTTCTCATCTTTGGTCGCCATCTTCTTCTCATCTTTGGCCTTTTTTTCCATGTTTGGTCTTCTTCTCGTTTTTGGTCTTTTTCTTCTCATCTTTGGTCGCCATCTTCTTCTCATCTTTGGCCTTTTTTTCCATGTTTGGTCTTCTTCTCGTTTTTGGTCTTTTTCTTCTCATCTTTGGTCGCCATCTTCTTCTCATCTTTGGCCTTTTTTTTCCATCTTTGGTCTTCTTCTCATTGTTGGTCTTTTTCTTCTCATCTTTGACCATCTTCTTCTCATCTTTGGTGTTCTTTTTCTCATGTTTTGGTCTTTTTCTTCTCATCTTTGACCATCTTCTTCTCATCTTTGGTCTTCTTCTCATCTTCGGCCTTCTTCTCATCTTTGACCATCTTCTTCCAATCTTTGGTCTTCTTCTTCTCATTTTTGACCTTCTTCTCATCTTTGGTCTTCTTCTCATCTTCGACCTTTTTCTCATCTTTGGTTTTCTTCCTCTCATCATTGGCTTTCTTCTTCTCATCTTTGGCCTTCTTCTTCTTCTTCTTCTTCTTCTTCTTCTTCTCATTTTTGGTCTTCATCTTCTCATATTTGGTCTTCATCTTCTCATCTTTGGTCTTCTTTTTCTCATCTTTGGTTTCCTTCTTCTCATCTTCGGCCTTCTTCTTGCATCATCCTGTTTTCTTCCCGCCATCTTCAGTAAAAGTCACGTCTGCGTTCAGCAGGGACCGATATGGCGTTTTGCGTTCCTCCACCTCTGACGCGTGGCGACCAGCGTGGCGGTGAGGAGCGAGGTTGGCGTGCGCTCTCCTGACATTAACGAGACTGAAGCTGCCACTTCGATCTCCATGGATGCAGGAACACCCTCCCACTGACACCCTCCCACTGACACCCTCCCACTGACACCCTCCCTCTGACACCCTCCCTCTGACACCCTCCCACTCTGTGCCTTTCAAACGTGCCGGCTAAAAATAGCCAGGATGATCTGATGAGCGTCACGCTACTGACATGTTCCCACGTCCGCCATCTTTCATGAGGCTGTATGTGTGCGTGTGTGTGTTTAAGTGTGTGTGTGTGTGTGCGTGCGTGCGTGGGGGGAGGGTGTTCTTAGTGGACTTTAAAGGGGAACTGTACTTATTTGTAATGTTGCTTGGAAGACAAGAACACAAATGTTTTTCTTTCTTATGCATTCCAAATCGTAAAATACAGCAAGTAAGAGGTGGCTAACAATGCAGCTAATAGGAGTACTATATTGTACCCATAAGCGCCAACAATACTGAATATGAACAAGTATTAGCCATATTGTTATTATAAGCGCTACCACAGAGGAACTACTTTTAGTGGCGCTGTGATGACAGAGAGTTAACTACCTTCTGCTGCTGTATAGGCTTTCCTCGCTTGGCACTTGGTGAAGGCGGTCACGTTCCCCCCCCCCTCTCCGTTTCTGCCCGCTTGTTTATACTTTTTCTGCGCTGTCCTCCCAAATCCAAACATCTAAACATGAAATTGATAAGCCGGAGTTTTGACTCAATTGACAAAATCTTCTCGACGGGGAAAAGAGGTTCTTCCACACACCCCGTTTTTGTTGCAAGTTTTGTGGCTTCTGTGTAACATGTTTATGTACGCTTACGGCTATCGAGTTTTTTTTTCATGGCCTCAGTCTGCGTTCCTGTTCTGTCTCCTTGTTCACTCATGTAAAGGGGAATATATAAACATCCCATCAGTCTTTATCCCAGTGAGAGCAGACATGCTACAGTAAGTGATTGTTGTATTATGTTTCTATATCTTGTTTAGCACTTAGCAATACTGCTACATGATGCTTAGTGTTTGACTAAACGATGATGAATTGCTGATGTGAAGGGGAAGATATAAACATCCCATCAGTCTTTATCCCAGCGAGAGCAGACATTGTACAGTAAGTGATTGTTTTATTATGTTTGTATATCTTGTTTAGCACTTAGCAATACTGCTACATGACGCTTAGTGTTTGACTAAAGCTGCATCTGTTTGGTTTCTAAAACTTGTAGATCATCCTCCTTGTATTCAGGCTCAAAAATATAATTTTCTGTATCGTCGTTTGTCCCAAAGTAGTCTTTGTTGTCTCTCATCAAGTCTGCCATGATAAGTAGTCTTGTTGTTGTCGAAGGGAAAGTGAACATTGTGAACTGAACACACTTAAAATGATCAAAATATGTAAATATCACATGTTATTATGAATGTTACTAGATACTACATATATACTTACAGCATGTATATAAAACCTTGATGGAGGTTTTTTAGAGCGCTTTGTAGGCGGAATAGAACAACGCCCATTACTTCCATTGTTAGCTGACTTTTGCTAGCATTTATTACGATTTAGAATGCATAAGTAAAGAAAAATATATAGCAATTAGCCAATACTGCTTCATGATGCTTAAGTGTTTGACGAAAGCTGCATCTGTTTAGCACACAGCTTCTAAAAGATCCTCCTCCTTATATTCAGGATCAACAATAGAAGTTTCTGGATCATCATTTGTCCCAAAGTAGTCTTTGTTGTCTCTCATCAAGCCTGACATGATTAGTAGTCTTGTTGTTTGAAGGAAATACACTTAATAAACACACTTAAAAAATGATGAAAATATGTAAATATTACATGTTGTTATGAATGTCACTAGATACTACATATATACTTACAGCGTGTATATAAAACCTTGATGGAGCAGACACACACCATGCATGTATGTGTAGGTGAAGACACTTTATTCCACACATCTTCTCATCCCAAGACTCAAAAATTATATTTCTATTCAAACCATAAAAAAATTCCCGGTTTTCCTGGACATTTTTCCCCCTTGAAAATGAATGGGGCAATTTTCTAACTTGCACATTTCTCACCCGATTCCAACCGTCCCACCATCCACACACCTTGGGAAATCAAACTACCATTTTTGAAGTCCAAAAAAATTCCAGGAATTCCTGGAATTTCCGATTTTCCAAAAACCCTATTTTCAACTCCTCCTGGAAAGTTTTCACAGTTCAACCGTTTTTGACCATTCCACTATCAAAACAGTCCTCTTAGTTAGGACAAGAAAAGTTAAAAAAATTTTCCCCGGTTTTCCCTAAATTCCAGGAGTTCCGAAATAGTCATTTTCAATTCAAACTGTTACTATGTCAACATTTTTCAACCGATTCCAAAAATTCCAACACCAATCAATTCATATCATTTAGGACAATTGTGCTAGTATCAATATTTTCAAAAATTCCCGGTTTTCCCTAAATTCCCAAATTTCCAGGAAAATCCCATTCAAATGAAGGGACATATTCATAGTTCTACAATGCCCTAAATTTTCAAAATGATGTATTTTTTACCCGATTCCAACCTTTCAACCATCCACCCACACTTCTATTCACATATATCGAATGTGTAAAACATGTTTTTCCTTTCCCAGAATTCCTGGTTTCCCAGAATTTCCCGGAATTTTCTCCCCATTGACGATGAATGGGAAATATACAATCTACTGCATATCCCACATTTCTCCTCTGATTGGAACCGTTCCATCATCCACACACTCCACTCACTTTGGAAAATCAAACTACCATTTTTCACGTCCAAAAAAATTCCAGGAATTCCCAGAATTTCCGGTTTCCCAAAACCCTATTTTCAACTCCTCCTGGAAAGTTTTCCACAGTTCAACCGCTTTTGACCATTCCACCATCAAAACCGTCCTCTTAGTTAGAACAAGAAAATGTATGATTTTTTTCTCCAGTTTTCCCAAAATTCCAGGAGTTTTGAAATACATATTCTCATCTCAAACTCTTACTACGTCAACATTTTTCAACCGATTCCAAAAATTCCAACACCAACCCATTCATATCCTTTAGGACAATTGTGCTGGCATCAATATTTTCAATAAAATCCCAGTTTTCCCGAAATTCCTAAATTTCCAGGAAATTCCAATTCAAATGAATGGACATATTCATAGTTCTACAATGACCTACTTTTTTTTTTAATTATGTGGCATTTTTTACCTGACTTCGACCTTCCAACCACCCACCCACACTACTCTTCCCATATATCGAACGTAAAACATGTTTTCCCTTCCCCAGAATTCCTGGGTCTCTGCTCACAGGTGAAAAAAAGCACTTCAAAGAGCTCATCAGGCGTCAATCCATACACGTATTGAACAGTGTGGGAGAAAGGAGACATCCCTGAGGGACCCACAGTTTAAGGAGGAACAGTTCAGAAGCCTCTTTCTCACGTGCAGATATCGCACAAATAGACGTATGCATTTGTGTCACACAGCCTGCAATCACACCATTTAGTTTGTTTTTATTATGGGGGCTTCCCTTCTTTTCTTTCGTCTTTTTCCCTTTTGTTGCATTTTTCCTGTTTCTTCGCTTCAATAATTCAAATTTTCTGCCATTTTTTTCCTTTTATTGTTTTCCCTTTATTTTGCCATTTTTTCCTTAATCTTTTTTTCTATTTTTTTAAATTTTTTGCCATTTTTCCTTCAACTTTCCCCCCAACTTTTTTCCTTTTTTTCCTTCATCTTTTTCTCCAATTGTTTGTCTTTTTTTCTAAAAAAAATTTCCTTCATCTTTTTGCCTTCCCCCTAATTCTTACACTTTTTTTTTGCCATTTTTCCTTCATCTTTTTCCCCAATTCTTTCCCTTTTTTATCAAATTTTTCCTTCATCTTTTCCCCCAATTTTTCCCCTGTTTTCTCCATTTGTTTCCATTTTTTCCTCTTCATTTTCTTCCTTTTTTCCCCCAAAATGTTTGCCATTTTCTTTTTTCATCTTTTTCTTTTTTCATCCCTTAATTTTTCCCTTTTTTTTAATATACCATTTTTCCTCATACATTCAAATTTTTTCTTTTCATGTTTTTCCTGGCTTTTTCTCTTAATATTTTTCTCTTTTTTCCCATTTTTCTCCATTTCGTCCTTTATTTTTTTTACCCCTCCCCCCATTTTTCCCAATTGGGTCCTTTTTGACATATTTCTTCTCCTCATTTATTTATTTATTTATTTTTCATTTTCCCTTCATCTATGTCCCTTTTTCAAATTTTTAATTTTTTTGGAGTAATTTTCCCTCATTTTTCCCCTTTTTTTCTCCAATTTATCCTTCTTATTGTCCCCATTTTTGCCAAGTGGTTCAATTTTTATCTATTTTATCTCTTCATTTATTTATATATATATTTATTTTTATATATATATATATATATATATATAAAAATAAATAAATAAATAAATACATAAATAAAAATATATATATATGTATATATGTATATATATATGTATATATATATATATATATATATATATATATATATATATATATATATATATATATATATATATATATATATATATATATATATATATATATATATATATATATATATATATATATATATATATATATAAATGTGTGTGTCTCGATTGCTCCTGAAAGGCTTAACAATATGAAAAAGTGAGCACAACAAGAGTGGTGTGGTGGTGCTAAAAGCCCCAGGGGGGACACTTATCAGGGCGACACAGGCGAATTGAGCACAAAGGTTCCAATCTGCCTCATCTCTGGTCCAACACAAGTTGTGGCATCATAAACTGCTGCCACTTTCTGCCCGCGCTCTTCTTCGCGACAACAATTAGGAGTTTGCCAAGCAGGCCGTAGAGATTTAGCAAAAGAGCGTCTCCAGGGGAACTGTTGCCGGGGGTTACCAGCGGCAACAAGAAGAGCGTTTCCTTGCTAGCATGCCAGACTTTGTTCACGCATCAAGAATGTATTTTCTCAAACACGCTGCTTTGGACTATTCAACTGTCATTCGCTTCCCCTAAAGGACACTTACCGATGTATGTAATAATCCAAATCACAATAGAGACAAGCTATATATAAAACACTGTTAAAAATGGATACAAATAGTGTAAAAAAAACAATAGTAAAATATAAAAAATAAACCAAATCACAATAGAGGCAAACTATATATAAAACACCGTTCAAAATTGACAAAAAATTTGTAAAAACAGAGGTAAAACATTAAAAATAATCCAAATCACAAGAGACAAACTATATATAAAACACCGTTAAAAATTGATTAAAAATTGTGTAAAAAAACAGAGGTAGAATATTAAAAATAATCCAAATCACAATAGAGACAAACTATGTATAAAACACCGTTCAAAATGGATAAAAACTGTGTATAAAAACCAGGTAAAATATTTGAAATAATCCAAACCTCAATATAGACAAACTATATATAAAACACCGTTAAAAATGGATAAAAACTGTAAAAAAAACAGAGGTAAAATATTACAAATAATCCAAATCACAATAGAGACGAACTATATATAAAACACTGTTCAGAATGGATAAAAACTGTGTAAAAAAACAGAGGTCAAATATTACAAATAATCCAAATCACAATAGAGACCAACTATACATAAAACACAGTTAAAAATTGATAAAAACTGTAAAAAAACAGAGGTAAAATATTACAAATAAACCAAATCCAAATAGAGTCGAACTATATATAAAACACTGTTCAGAATGGATAAAAACTGTAAAAAACTGAGGTAAAATATTTAAATCCAAATCACAATAGAGACAAACTATATATGAAACACCGTTCAAAATGGATAAAAACTGCATCAAAAAACAGAGGTAAAATATTTAAAATAATCCAAATCACAATATAGACTAACTAAATATAAAACACCGTTCAGAATGGATAAAAACTGTGTAAAAAAAACAGGTAAAATATTTTAAATAATCCAAATCTCAATATAGACAAACTATATATAAAACACAGTTAAAAATGGATAAAAACTGTAAAAAAAACAGAGGTAAAATATTACAAATAATCCAAATCACAATAGAGACGAACTATATATAGGGGCGGCATGGCGTAGTGGGTAGAGCGCCCGTGTCAGAAACCTGAGGGTTGCAGGTTCGCTCCCCACCTCTTACCATGCCGTTGTGTCCTTGGGCAGGACACTTCACCCTTGCCCCCGGTGCCGCTCACACCGGTGAATGAATGTTGAATGAATGATAGGTGGTGGTCGGAGGGGCCGTAGGCGCAAATTGGCAGCCACGCTTCCGTCAGTCTACCCGGGGCAGCTGTGGCTACGAAAGTAGCTTACCACCACACAGGTGTGAATGAATGATGGGTTTTTAACATGTAAAGCGACTTTGGGTACTTAGAAAAGCGGTATATAAATCCCAGGTATTATTATTATTATTATTATTATTATTATTATTATTATTATATATAAAACACCGTTCAGAATGGATAAAAAATTGTGTAAAAAAACAGAGGTAAAATATTAAAAATAATCCAAATCACAATAGAGACCAACTATGCATAAAACACCGTTCAAAATGGATAAAAACTGTGTAAAAAAACAGAGGTAAAATATTTAAAATAATCCAAACCTCAATATAGACAAACTATACATAAAACACAGTTAAAAATTGATAAAAACTGTAAAAAAACAGAGGTAAAATATTACAAATAACCCAAATCCAAATAGAGTCGAACTATATATAAAACACTGTTCAGAATGGATAAAAACTGTAAAAAACTGAGGTAAAATATTTAAATACAAATCACAATAGAGACAAACTATATTTAAAACACCGTTCAAAATGGATAAAAACTGCGTCAAAAAACAAAGGTAAAATATTTAAAATAATCCAAATCACAATATAGACTAACTAAATATAAAACACAGTTCAGAATGTGTAAAAAAACAAGAGGTAAAATATTTTAAATAATCCGAATCACAATAGAGACAAACTATATATAAAACACCGTTAAAAATACATACAAAATTGTGTAAAAAAACAAAGGTAAAATATAAAAAATAGTCCAAATCACAATAGAGACCAACTATATATAAAACACCGTTCAGAATGGATAAAAACTGTGTAAAAAAACAGAGGTAAAATATTGAAAATAATCCAAATCACAATATAGACAAACTAAATATAAAACACAGTTAAAAATAGAGTAAAAAAAAAGAGGTAAAATATTAAAAATAATCCAAATCACAATAGAGACAAACTATATATTAAACACCGTTAAAAAATGATAAAAATTGTTTAAAAAAACAAAGGTAAAATATTAAAAAATAGTCCCAATCACAATAGAGACAAACTATATATAAAACATCGTTCAAAATGATCATTGGAAATGTTGTTTGTTTGAGATTTAGAGTTTGGTGCAACAGGCTTCCGTAGCCACTCAGTATTGAATGCAGTGAAGAGGGCCAGATTTTAGCAAAGTCAGCAATCCTAGATTGACCTCCACGGAGTTTGGAGAGTATTTGCCTGTAAGTCACTGACTGGAGGCCATCAATAAGTCGTTGACTAGAGGCCATCAATAAGTCGTTGACTGGAGGCCATCAATAAAGAACGTTTATTTCCTGCCTGATTGGAAAGAACGACCTGGCAAAGTAAACAGCTCCATTCAGGGAGGAAACAAAACTACGACTACAAGCCAATCCCAATGAAGAATGACATCATCAATCCCAATGAAGAATGATGTCATCAATCCCAATGAAGAATGATGTCATCAATAGCACATCATCCTGAATGATGACTTGATTATTACTTAGTGCTGATCAATTATTACTATTGATATTTGTCAAGTGGAGGTTTCTGAAGGTCACCGAGTTCCGCGTGTTGAACACCAACAATATTTGTAACACTGATGTGAAACAACAATATTTGTAACACTGATGTGAAACAACAATATTTGTAACACTGATGTGAAACAACAGTATTTGTAACACTGATGTGAAACAACAATTTTTGTAACACTGATGTGAAACAACAATATTTGTAACACTGATGTGAAACAACAATATTTGTAACACTGATGTGAAACAACAATTTTTGTAACACTGATGTGAAACAACAATATTTGTAACACTGATGTGAAACAACAATATTTGTAACACTGATGTGAAACAACAATATTTGTAACACTGATGTGAAACAACAATATTTGTAACACTGATGTGAAACAACAATATTTGTAACACTGATGTGAAACAACAATTTTTGTAACACTGATGTGAAACAACAATATTTGTAACACTGATGTGAAACAACAATATTTGTAACACTGATGTGAAACAACAATTTTTGTAACACTGATGTGAAACAACAATATTTGTAACACTGATGTGAAACAACAATATTTGTAACACTGATGTGAAACAACAATATTTGTAACACTGATGTGAAACAACAATATTTGTAACACTGATGTGAAACAACAATTTTTGTAACACTGATGTGAAACAACAATATTTGTAACACTGATGTGAAACAACAATATTTGTAACACTGATGTGAAACAACAATATTTGTAACACTGATGTGAAACAACAATTTTTGTAACACTGATGTGAAACAACAATATTTGTAACACTGATGTGAAACAACAATATTTGTAACACTGATGTGAAACAACAATACTTGTAACGCTGATGTGAAACAACAATATTTGTAACACTGATGTGAAACAACAATATTTGTAACACTGATGTGAAACAACAATATTTGTAACACTGATGTGAAACAACAATATTTGTAACACTGATGTGAAACAACAATATTTGTAACACTGATGTGAAACAACAATATTTGTAACACTGATGTGAAACAACAATATTTGTAACACTGATGTGAAACAACAATATTTGTAACACTGATGTGAAACAAAGACTTTGTGCTGCAGGAAGACAACTATGTGACAGTTCCAACGTTACAGTTCCAACGTTACTATGTGACAGTTCCAACGTGACAGTTCCAACGTTACTACGTGACAGTTCCAACGTGACAGTTCCAATGTTACTACGTGACAGTTCCAACGTTACTATGTGACGGTTCCAACGTGATAGTTCCAACATTACAGTTCCAACGTTACTATGTGACAGTTCCAACGTTACAGTTCCAGCGTTATTATGTGACGGTTCCAACGTTACTATGTGACGGTTCCAACGTTACAGTTCCAACGTTACTACGTGACAGTTCCAACGTGACAGTTTCAATGTTACTACGTGACAGTTCCAACGTTACTATGTGACGGTTCCAACGTGATAGTTCCAACATTACAGTTCCAACGTTACTATGTGACAGTTCCAACGTTACAGTTCCAGCGTTATTATGTGACGGTTCCAACGTTACTATGTGACGGTTCCAACGTTACAGTTCCAACTATACTACGTGACAGTTCCAACGTGACAGTTCCAATGTTACTACGTGACAGTTCCAACGTTACTATGTGATGGTTCCAACGTGATAGTTCCAACATTACAGTTCCAACGTTACTATGTGACAGTTCCAACGTTACAGTTCCAGCGTTATTATGTGACGGTTCCAACGTTACTATGTGACGGTTCCAACGTTACAGTTCCAACGTTACTACGTGACAGTTCCAACGTGACAGTTCCAATGTTACTACGTGACAGTTCCAACGTTGCTATGTGACGGTTCCAACGTGATAGTTCCAACATTACAGTTCCAACGTTACTATGTGACAGTTCCAACGTTACAGTTCCAGCGTTATTATGTGACGGTTCCAACGTTACTATGTGACGGTTCCAACGTTACAGTTCCAACGTTACTACGTGACAGTTCCAATGTTACTACATGACAGTTCCAACGTTAGTTCAAACGTTACTACGTGACAGTTAAAATGTTACTACATGACAGTTCCAACGTTACTACGTGACAGTTCCAATGTTACTACATGACAGTTCCAACGTTAGTTCCAACATTACTACGTGACAGTTACAATGTTACTACATGACAGTTCCAACGTTACAGTTCCAACGTTACTACGTGACAGTTCCAACATTACTACGTGACAGTTCCAACGTGACAGTTCCAACATTACTACGTGACAGTTCCAACGTTACTACGTGACAGATCCAACATTACTACGTGACAGTTCCAACATTACTACGTGACAGTTCCAACGTGAAAGTTCCAACGTTACTACGTGACAGTTCCAACGTTACTATGTGACGGTGCCAACGTTACTACGTGACAGTTCCAACGTGACAGTTCCAACGTTACTGTGTGACAGTTCCAACGTGACAGTTCCAAAGTTACTATGTGACAGTTCCAACGTTACTACGTGACAGTTCCAACGTGACAGTTCCAAAGTTACTACGTGACAGTTCCAACGTTACTATGTGACAGCTCCAACGTGACAGTTCCAAAGTTACTACGTGACAGTTCCAACGTTGCTATGTGACAGTTCCAAGGTGACAGTTCCAAAGTTACTACATGACAGTTCCAACGTTAGTTCAAACGTTACTACGTGACAGTTAAAATGTTACTACATGACAGTTCCAACGTTACTACGTGACAGTTAAAATGTTACTACATGACAGTTCCAACGTTACTACGTGACAGTTCCAATGTTACTACATGACAGTTCCAACGTTAGTTCCAACATTACTACGTGACAGTTACAATGTTACTACATGACAGTTCCAACGTTACAGTTCCAACGTTACTACGTGACAGTTCCAACATTACTACGTGACAGTTCCAACGTGACAGTTCCAACATTACTACGTGACAGTTCCAACATTACTATGTGACAGTTCCAACGTGAAAGTTCCAACGTTACTACGTGACAGTTCCAACATTACTACGTGACAGTTCCAACATTACTACGTGACAGTTCCAACGTGAAAGTTCCAACGTTACTACGTGACAGTTCCAACGTTACTATGTGACGGTGCCAACGTTACTACGTGACAGTTCCAACGTGACAGTTCCAACGTTACTTTGTGACAGTTCCAACGTGACAGTTCCAACGTTACTATGTGACGGTTCCAACGTGACAGTTCCAATGTTACTACGTGACAGTTCCAACGTTACTATGTGACGGTTCCAACGTGATAGTTCCAACATTACAGTTCCAACGTTACTATGTGACAGTTCCAACGTTACAGTTCCAGTGTTATTATGTGACGGTTCCAACGTTACTATGTGACGGTTCCAACGTTACAGTTCCAACGTTACTACGTGACAGTTCCAATGTTACTACATGACAGTTCCAACGTTAGTTCAAACGTTGCTACGTGACAGTTAAAATGTTACTACATGACAGTTCCAACGTTACTACGTGACAGTTCCAATGTTACTACATGACAGTTCCAACGTTAGTTCCAACATTACTATGTGACAGTTACAATGTTACTACATGACAGTTCCAACGTTACAGTTCCAATGTGACTACGTGACAGTTCCAATGTGACAGTTCCAACATTACTACGTGACAGTTCCAACATTACTACATGACAGTTCCAACGTGAAAGTTCCAACGTTACTACGTGACAGTTCCAACATTACTACGTGACAGTTCCAACATTACTACGTGACAGTTCCAACGTGAAAGTTCCAACGTTACTACGTGACAGTTCCAACGTTACTATGTGACGGTGCCAACGTTACTACGTGACAGTTCCAACGTGACAGTTCCAACGTTACTATGTGACAGTTCCAACGTGACAGTTCCAACGTTACTACGTGACAGTTCCAACGTGACAGTTCCAACGTGACAGTTCCAAAGTTACTACGTGACAGTTCCAACGTTACTATGTGACAGTTCCAACGTGACAGTTCCAAAGTTACTACGTGACAGTTCCAACGTTGCTATGTGACAGTTCCAAGGTGACAGTTCCAAAGTTACTACATGACAGTTCCAACGTTACTATGTGACAGTTCCAAAGTTACTACGTGACAGTTCCAACGTGACGGTTCCAACGTTACTATGTGACGGTTCCAACGTTACAGTTCCAACGTTACTACGTGACAGTTCCAATGTTACTACATGACAGTTCCAAAGTTAGTTCAAACGTTACTACGTGACAGTTAAAATGTTACTACATGACAGTTCCAACGTTACTACGTGACAGTTCCAATGTTACTACATGACAGTTCCAACGTTAGTTCCAACATTACTACGTGACAGTTAAAATGTTACTACATGACAGTTCCAACGTTACAGTTCCAACGTTACTACGTGACAGTTCCAACATTACTACGTGACAGTTCCAACGTGACAGTTCCAACATTACTACGTGACAGTTCCAACATTACTACGTGACAGTTCCAACGTTACTACGTGACAGTTCCAACATTACTACGTGACAGTTCCAACATTACTACGTGACAGTTCCAACGTGAAAGTACCAACGTTACTACGTGACAGTTCCAACGTTACTATGTGACGGTGCCAACGTTACTACGTGACAGTTCCAACGGGACAGTTCCAACGTTACTATGTGACAGTTCCAACGTGACAGTTCCAACGTTACTATGTGACAGTTCCAACGTGACAGTTCCAATGTTACTACGTGACAGTTCCAACGTTACTATGTGACAGTTCCAACATTACTACGTGACAGTTCCAACATTACTACGTGACAGTTCCAACGTGAAAGTTCCAACGTTACTACGTGACAGTTCCAACATTACTACGTGACAGTTCCAACATTACTACGTGACAGTTCCAACGTGAAAGTTCCAACGTTACTACGTGACAGTTCCAACGTTACTATGTGACGGTGCCAACGTTACTACGTGACAGTTCCAACGTGACAGTTCCAACGTGACAGTTCCAACGTTACTATGTGACAGTTCCAACGTGACAGTTCCAACGTTACCATGTGACAGTTCCCACGTGACAGTTCCAATGTTACTACGTGACAGTTCCAACGTTACTATGTGACGGTTCCAACGTGATAGTTCCAACATTACAGTTCCAACGTTACTATGTGACGGTTCCAACGTTACAGTTCCAGTGTTATTATGTGACGGTTCCAACGTCACTATGTGACGGTTCCAACGTTACAGTTCCAACGTTACTACGTGACAGTTCCAATGTTACTACATGACAGTTCCAACGTTAGTTCAAACGTTACTACGTGACAGTTAAAATGTTACTACATGACAGTTCCAACGTTACTACGTGACAGTTCCAATGTTACTACATGACAGTTCCAACGTTAGTTCCAACATTACTATGTGACAGTTACAATGTTACTACATGACAGTTCCAACGTTACAGTTCCAACGTTACTACGTGACAGTTCCAACATTACTACGTGACAGTTCCAACGTGACAGTTCCAACATTACTACGTGACAGTTCCAACATTACTACGTGACAGTTCCAACGTGACAGTTCCAACATTACTACGTGACAGTTCCAACATTACTACGTGACAGTTCCAACGTGAAAGTTCCAACGTTACTACGTGACAGTTCCAACGTTACTATGTGACGGTGCCAACGTTACTACGTGACAGTTCCAACGTGACAGTTCCAACGTTACTGTGTGACAGTTCCAACGTGACAGTTCCAAAGTTACTATGTGACAGTTCCAACGTTACTACGTGACAGTTCCAACGTGACAGTTCCAAAGTTACTACGTGACAGTTCCAACGTTACTACGTGACAGTTCCAACGTGACAGTTCCAAAGTAACTACGTGACAGTTCCAACGTTGCTATGTGACAGTTCCAAGGTGACAGTTCCAAAGTTACTACATGACAGTTCCAACGTTACTATGTGACAGTTCCAATGTGACAGTTCCAAAGTTACTATGTGACAGTTCCAACGTTACTATGTGACAGTTCCAACGTTACAGTTCCAAAGTTACTACGTGACAGTTCCAACGTTACTATGTGACGGTTCCAACGTGACCGTTCCAACGTTACTATGTGACAGTTCCAACGTTACAGTTCCAGCATTATTATGTGACGGTTCCAACGTTACTATGTGACGGTTCCAACGTTACTATGTGACGGTTCCAACGTTACAATTCCAACGTTACTACGTGACAGTTCCAATGTTACTACATGACAGTTCCAACGCTAGTTCCAACGTTACTACGTGACAGTTACAA
Source organism: Entelurus aequoreus (assembly GCF_033978785.1). NCBI lineage: Eukaryota > Metazoa > Chordata > Actinopteri > Syngnathiformes > Syngnathidae > Entelurus > Entelurus aequoreus. The sequence goes on along the minus strand of NC_084738.1, from coordinate 64,971,914 downwards.
TGTTACTACATGACAGTTCCAGCGTAACTATGGGACAGTTCCAACATTACTATGTGACAGTTCCAATGTGACAGTTCCAACATTACAATGTGACAGTTCCAACATTACTATGTGACAGTTCCAACATTACTATGTGACAGTTCCAACGTTACTACGTTACAGTTCCAACGTTACTATTTGACAGTTCCAACGTTACAGTTCCAACGTTACTATGTGACAGTTCCAACGTTACAGTTCCAACGTTACTATGTGACGGTTCCAACGTTACTATGTGACGGTTCCAACGTTACAGTTCCAACGTTACTACGTGACAGTTCCAACGTTACTACGTGACAGTTCCAACGTTACTATGTGACGGTTCCAACGTTACTATGTGACGGTTCCAACGTTACTACGTGACAGTTCCAACGTGACAGTTCCAACGTTACTATGTGACAGTTCCAACATTACAATTCCAACGTTACTATGTAACAGTTCCAACGTTACAGTTCCAATATTACTATGTGACGGTTCCAACGTTACTATGTGACGGTTCCAACGTTACAGTTCCAACGTTACTACGTGACAGTTCCAACGTTACTACGTGACAGTTCCAACATTACTACGTGACAGTTCCAACGTGACAGTTCCAACATTACTACGTGACAGTTCCAACATTACTACGTGACAGTTCCAACGTTACTACGTGACAGTTCCAACATTACTACGTGACAGTTCCAACATTACTACGTGACAGTTCCAACGTGAAAGTACCAACGTTACTACGTGACAGTTCCAACGTTACTATGTGACGGTGCCAACGTTACTACGTGACAGTTCCAACGGGACAGTTCCAACGTTACTATGTGACAGTTCCAACGTGACAGTTCCAACGTTACTATGTGACAGTTCCAACGTGACAGTTCCAATGTTACTACGTGACAGTTCCAACGTTACTATGTGACAGTTCCAACATTACTACGTGACAGTTCCAACATTACTACGTGACAGTTCCAACGTGAAAGTTCCAACGTTACTACGTGACAGTTCCAACATTACTACGTGACAGTTCCAACATTACTACGTGACAGTTCCAACGTGAAAGTTCCAACGTTACTACGTGACAGTTCCAACGTTACTATGTGACGGTGCCAACGTTACTACGTGACAGTTCCAACGTGACAGTTCCAACGTGACAGTTCCAACGTTACTATGTGACAGTTCCAACGTGACAGTTCCAACGTTACCATGTGACAGTTCCCACGTGACAGTTCCAATGTTACTACGTGACAGTTCCAACGTTACTATGTGACGGTTCCAACGTGATAGTTCCAACATTACAGTTCCAACGTTACTATGTGACAGTTCCAACGTTACAGTTCCAGTGTTATTATGTGACGGTTCCAACGTCACTATGTGACGGTTCCAACGTTACAGTTCCAACGTTACTACGTGACAGTTCCAATGTTACTACATGACAGTTCCAACGTTAGTTCAAACGTTACTACGTGACAGTTAAAATGTTACTACATGACAGTTCCAACGTTACTACGTGACAGTTCCAATGTTACTACATGACAGTTCCAACGTTAGTTCCAACATTACTATGTGACAGTTACAATGTTACTACATGACAGTTCCAACGTTACAGTTCCAACGTTACTACGTGACAGTTCCAACATTACTACGTGACAGTTCCAACGTGACAGTTCCAACATTACTACGTGACAGTTCCAACATTACTACGTGACAGTTCCAACGTGACAGTTCCAACATTACTACGTGACAGTTCCAACATTACTACGTGACAGTTCCAACGTGAAAGTTCCAACGTTACTACGTGACAGTTCCAACGTTACTATGTGACGGTGCCAACGTTACTACGTGACAGTTCCAACGTGACAGTTCCAACGTTACTGTGTGACAGTTCCAACGTGACAGTTCCAAAGTTACTATGTGACAGTTCCAACGTTACTACGTGACAGTTCCAACGTGACAGTTCCAAAGTTACTACGTGACAGTTCCAACGTTACTACGTGACAGTTCCAACGTGACAGTTCCAAAGTAACTACGTGACAGTTCCAACGTTGCTATGTGACAGTTCCAAGGTGACAGTTCCAAAGTTACTACATGACAGTTCCAACGTTACTATGTGACAGTTCCAATGTGACAGTTCCAAAGTTACTATGTGACAGTTCCAACGTTACTATGTGACAGTTCCAACGTTACAGTTCCAAAGTTACTACGTGACAGTTCCAACGTTACTATGTGACGGTTCCAACGTGACCGTTCCAACGTTACTATGTGACAGTTCCAACGTTACAGTTCCAGCATTATTATGTGACGGTTCCAACGTTACTATGTGACGGTTCCAACGTTACTATGTGACGGTTCCAACGTTACAATTCCAACGTTACTACGTGACAGTTCCAATGTTACTACATGACAGTTCCAACGCTAGTTCCAACGTTACTACGTGACAGTTACAATGTTACTACATGACAGTTCCAGCGTAACTATGGGACAGTTCCAACATTACTATGTGACAGTTCCAATGTGACAGTTCCAACATTACAATGTGACAGTTCCAACATTACTATGTGACAGTTCCAACATTACTATGTGACAGTTCCAACGTTACTACGTTACAGTTCCAACGTTACTATTTGACAGTTCCAACGTTACAGTTCCAACGTTACTATGTGACAGTTCCAACGTTACAGTTCCAACGTTACTATGTGACGGTTCCAACGTTACTATGTGACGGTTCCAACGTTACAGTTCCAACGTTACTACGTGACAGTTCCAACGTTACTACGTGACAGTTCCAACGTTACTATGTGACGGTTCCAACGTTACTATGTGACGGTTCCAACGTTACTACGTGACAGTTCCAACGTGACAGTTCCAACGTTACTATGTGACAGTTCCAACATTACAATTCCAACGTTACTATGTAACAGTTCCAACGTTACAGTTCCAACATTACTATGTGACGGTTCCAACGTTACTATGTGACGGTTCCAACGTTACAGTTCCAACGTTACTACGTGACAGTTCCAACGTTACTACGTGACAGTTCCAACGTTACTACGTGACAGTTCCAACGTGACAGTTACATCGTGACAGTTCCAACGTTACTATGTGACAGTTCCAACGTTACAGTTCCAGCATTATTATGTGACGGTTCCAACGTTACTATGTGACGGTTCCAACGTTACTATGTGACGGTTCCAACGTTACAATTCCAACGTTACTACGTGACAGTTCCAATGTTACTACATGACAGTTCCAACGCTAGTTCCAACGTTACTACGTGACAGTTACAATGTTACTACATGACAGTTCCAGCGTAACTATGGGACAGTTCCAACATTACTATGGGACAGTTCCAATGTGACAGTTCCAACATTACAATGTGACAGTTCCAACATTACTATGTGACAGTTCCAACATTACTATGTGACAGTTCCAACGTTACTACGTGACAGTTCCAACGTTACTATTTGACAGTTCCAACGTTACAGTTCCAATGTTACTATGTGACAGTTCCAACGTTACAGTTCCAACATTACTATGTGACGGTTCCAACGTTACTATGTGACGGTTCCAACGTTACAGTTCCAACGTTACTACGTGACAGTTCCAACGTTACTACGTGACAGTTCCAACGTTACTATGTGACGGTTCCAACGTTACTATGTGACGGTTCCAACGTTACTACGTGACAGTTCCAACGTGACAGTTCCAACGTTACTATGTGACAGTTCCAACATTACAATTCCAACGTTACTATGTGACAGTTCCAACGTTACAGTTCCAACATTACTATGTGACGGTTCCAACGTTACTATGTGACGGTTCCAACGTTACAATTCCAACGTTACTACGTGACAGTTCCAATGTTACTACATGACAGTTCCAACGCTAGTTCCAACGTTACTACGTGACAGTTACAATGTTACTACATGACAGTTCCAGCGTAACTATGGGACAGTTCCAACATTACTATGTGACAGTTCCAATGTGACAGTTCCAACATTACAATGTGACAGTTCCAACATTACTATGTGACAGTTCCAACATTACTAAGTGACAGTTCCAACGTTACTACGTGACAGTTCCAACGTTACTATTTGACAGTTCCAACGTTACAGTTCCAACGTTACTATGTGACAGTTCCAACGTTACAGTTCCAACATTACTATGTGACGGTTCCAACGTTACTATGTGACGGTTCCAACGTTACAGTTCCAACGTTACTACGTGACAGTTCCAACGTGACAGTTCCAACGTGACAGTTCCAACGTTACTACGTGACAGTTCCAACGTTACTATGTGACGGTTCCAACGTTACTATGTGACGGTTCCAACGTTACTACGTGACAGTTCCAACGTGACAGTTCCAACGTTACTATGTGACAGTTCCAACATTACAATTCCAACGTTACTATGTGACAGTTCCAACGTTACAGTTCCAACATTACTATGTGACGGTTCCAACGTTACTATGTGACGGTTCCAACGTTACTATGTGACGGTTCCAACGTTACAGTTCCAACGTTACTACGTGACAGTTCCAACGTTACTACGTGACAGTTCCAACGTTACTACGTGACAGTTCCAACGTGACAGTTACATCGTGACAGTTCCAACGTTACTACGTGACAGTTCCAACGTTACAGTTCCAGCATTATTATGTGACGGTTCCAACGTTACTATGTGACGGTTCCAACGTTACTATGTGACGGTTCCAACGTTACAATTCCAACGTTACTACGTGACAGTTCCAATGTTACTACATGACAGTTCCAACGCTAGTTCCAACGTTACTACGTGACAGTTACAATGTTACTACATGACAGTTCCAGCGTAACTATGGGACAGTTCCAACATTACTATGTGACAGTTCCAATGTGACAGTTCCAACATTACAATGTGACAGTTCCAACATTACTATGTGACAGTTCCAACATTACTATGTGACAGTTCCAACGTTACTACGTGACAGTTCCAACGTTACTATTTGACAGTTCCAACGTTACAGTTCCAACGTTACTATGTGACAGTTCCAACGTTACAGTTCCAACATTACTATGTGACGGTTCCAACGTTACTATGTGACGGTTCCAACGTTACAGTTCCAACGTTACTACGTGACAGTTCCAACGTGACAGTTCCAACGTTACTACGTGACGGTTCCAACGTTACTATGTGACGGTTCCAACGTTGCTATGTGACGGTTCCAACGTTACGACGTGACAGTTCCAACGTGACAGTTCCAACGTAACTATGTGACAGTTCCAACATTACAATTCCAACGTTACTATGTGACAGTTCCAACGTTACAGTTCCAACATTACTATGTGACGGTTCCAACGTTACGACGTGACAGTTCCAACGTGACAGTTCCAACGTTACTATGTGACAGTTCCAACATTACAATTCCAACGTTACTATGTGACAGTTCCAACGTTACAGTTCCAACATTACTATGTGACGGTTCCAACGTTACTATGTGACGGTTCCAACGTTACAGTTCCAACGTTACTACGTGACAGTTCCAACGTTACTACGTGACAGTTCCAACGTGACAGTTACATCGTGACAGTTCCAACGTTACTACGTGACAGTTCCAAGGTTACTACATGACAGTTCCAACGTTAGTTCAAACGTTACTACGTGACAGTTAAAATGTTACTACATGACAGTTCCAACGTTACTACGTGACAGTTCCAATGTTACTACATGACAGTTCCAACGTTAGTTCCAACATTACTACGTGACAGTTACAATGTTACTACATGACAGTTCCAACGTTACAGTTCCAACGTTACTACGTGACAGTTCCAACATTACTACGTGACAGTTCCAACGTGACAGTTCCAACATTACTACGTGACAGTTCCAACATTACTATGTGACAGTTCCAACGTGAAAGTTCCAACGTTACTACGTGACAGTTCCAACATTACTACGTGACAGTTCCAACATTACTACGTGACAGTTCCAACGTGAAAGTTCCAACGTTACTACGTGACAGTTCCAACGTTACTATGTGACGGTGCCAACGTTACTACGTGACAGTTCCAACGTGACAGTTCCAACGTTATTATGTGACAGTTCCAACGTGACAGTTCCAAAGTTACTACGTGACAGTTCCAACGTTGCTATGTGACAGTTCCAAGGTGACAGTTCCAAAGTTACTACATGACAGTTCCAACGTTACTATGTGACAGTTCCAACGTGACAGTTCCAAAGTTACTACGTGACAGTTCCAACGTTACTATGTGACAGTTCCAACGTTACAGTTCCAAAGTTACTACGTGACAGTTCCAACGTTACTATGTGACGGTTCCAACGTGACAGTTCCAACGTTACTGTGTGACAGTTCCAACGCTACAGTTCCAGCATTATTATGTGACGGTTCCAACGTTACTATGTGACGGTTCCAACGTTACTATGTGACGGTTCCAACGTTACAATTCCAACGTTACTACGTGACAGTTCCAATGTTACTACATGACAGTTCCAACGCTAGTTCCAACGTTACTACGTGACAGTTACAATGTTACTACATGACAGTTCCAGCGTAACTATGGGACAGTTCCAACATTACTATGTGACAGTTACAATGTGACAGTTCCAACATTACAATGAGACAGTTCCAACATTACTATGTGACAGTTCCAACATTACTATGTGACAGTTCCAACGTTACTACGTGACAGTTCCAACGTTACTATTTGACAGTTCCAACGTTACAGTTCCAACGTTACTATGTGACAGTTCCAACGTTACAGTTCCAACATTACTATGTGACGGTTCCAACGTTACTATGTGACGGTTCCAACGTTACAGTTCCAACGTTACTACGTGACAGTTCCAACGTTACTACGTGACAGTTCCAACGTTACTATGTGACGGTTCCAACGTTACTATGTGACGGTTCCAACGTTACGACGTGACAGTTCCAACGTGACAGTTCCAACGTTACTATGTGACAGTTCCAACATTACAATTCCAACGTTACTATGTGACAGTTCCAACGTTACAGTTCCAACATTACTATGTGACGGTTCCAACGCTACTATGTGACGGTTCCCACGTTACAGTTCCAACGTTGCTATGTGACAGTTCCAAGGTGATAGTTCCAAAGTTACTACATGACAGTTCCAACGTTACTATGTGACAGTTCCAACGTGACAGTTCCAAAGTTACTACGTGACAGTTCCAACGTTACTATGTGACAGTTCCAACGTTACAGTTCCAAAGTTACTACGTGACAGTTCCAACGTTACTATGTGACGGTTCCAACATGACAGTTCCAACGTTACTATGTGACAGTTCCAACGTTACAGTTCCAGCATTATTATGTGACGGTTCCAACGTTACTATGTGACGGTTCCAACGTTACTATGTGACGGTTCCAACGTTACAATTCCAACGTTACTACGCGACAGTTCCAATGTTACTACATGACAGTTCCAACGCTAGTTCCAACATTACTACGTGACAGTTACAATGTTACTACATGACAGTTCCAGCATAACTATGGGACAGTTCCAACATTACTATGTGACAGTTCCAACATTACTATGTGACAGTTCCAACGTTACTACGTGACAGTTCCAACGTTACTATTTGACAGTTCCAACGTTACAGTTCCAACGTTACTATGTGACAGTTCCAACGTTACAGTTCCAACATTACTATGTGACGGTTCCAACGTTACTATGTGACGGTTCCAACGTTACAGTTCCAACGTTACTACGTGACAGTTCCAACGTTACTACGTGACAGTTCCAACGTTACTATGTGACGGTTCCAACGTTACTATGTGACGGTTCCAACGTTACTACGTGACAGTTCCAACGTGACAGTTCCAACGTTACTATGTGACAGTTCCAACATTACAATTCCAACGTTACTATGTGACAGTTCCAACGTTACAGTTCCAACATTACTATGTGACGGTTCCAACGTTACTATGTGACGGTTCCAACGTTACAATTCCAACGTTACTACGTGACAGTTCCAATGTTACTACATGACAGTTCCAACGCTAGTTCCAACGTTACTACGTGACAGTTACAATGTTACTACATGACAGTTCCAGCGTAACTATGGGACAGTTCCAACATTACTATGTGACAGTTCCAATGTGACGGTTCCAACATTACAATGTGACAGTTCCAACATTACTATGTGACAGTTCCAACATTACTATGTGACAGTTCCAACGTTACTACGTGACAGTTCCAACGTTACTATTTGACAGTTCCAACGTTACAGTTCCAACGTTACTATGTGACAGTTCCAACGTTACAGTTCCAACATTACTATGTGACGGTTCCAACGTTACTATGTGACGGTTCCAACGTTACAGTTCCAACGTTACTACGTGACAGTTCCAACGTTACTACGTGACGGTTCCAACGTTACTATGTGACGGTTCCAACGTTACTATGTGACGGTTCCAACGTTACTACGTGACAGTTCCAACGTGACAGTTCCAACGTTACTATGTGACAGTTCCAACATTACAATTCCAACGTTACTATGTGACAGTTCCAAAGATACAGTTCCAACATTACTATGTGACGGTTCCAACGTTACTATGTGACGGTTCCAACGTTACAGTTCCAACGTTACTACGTGACAGTTCCAACGTTACTACGTGACAGTTCCAACGTTACTACGTGACAGTTCCAACGTGACAGTTACATCGTGACAGTTCCAACGTTACTACGTGACAGTTCCAACGTGACAGTTCCAACGCTACTACGTGACAGTTCCAACGTTACTATGTGACGGTTCCAACGTTACAGTTCCAACGTTACTACGTGACAGTTCCAACGTTACTACGTGACAGTTCCAACGTTACTATGTGACGGTTCCAACGTTACAGTTCCAACGTTACTACGTGACAGTTCCAACGTTACTACGTTACAGTTCCAACGTTACTATGTGACGGTTCCAACGTTACTATGTGACGGTTCCAACGTTACTACGTGACAGTTCCAACGTGACAGTTCCAACGTTACTATGTGACAGTTCCAACATTACAATTCCAACGTTACTATGTGACAGTTCCAACGTTACAGTTCCAACATTACTATGTGACGGTTCCAACGTTACTATGTGACGGTTCCAACGTTACAGTTCCAACGTTACTACGTGACAGTTCCAACGTTACTACGTGACAGTTCCAACGTTACTACGTGACAGTTCCAACGTGACAGTTACATCGTGACAGTTCCAACGTTACTACGTGACAGTTCCAACGTGACAGTTCCAACGTTACTACGTGGCAGTTCCAACGTGACAGTTCCAACGTTACTACAGCCTGTTTTATAGGTTCCAAAATGGTTGTTATATTATTGTCCACAAAGCAGGAAGTGGCCTGCTAATTGACAACACAACACAAATTGGACACTTTACTTTTTCTTTTTTTTAAACGTAAAAATGTTTTTATTTTGTTTTCCATGAAGCAGGAAGTGATCTGCTAGCTGCAAACAATGATGAAATATTAGTGAATACAGTAAATGACAATTCTGACTGGGACTTTGCTGGTGTTATAAACCTGGGTGAAATAGTCAGGCTGACCCCCTCGGGGACACGCTTGCAAGTGGCGTGTTTGCGCAAGGAAAATGCTCTTCAAATTGCCCTAAAAATGTCTTCAGACGTGCGACAAACATGTCATTACTCAGACGTCTGCTGCCTGGCCAAAGGCACTTCAGTAGCAACCCGGAGAGACACGTCCTCGTCAAGGCTTCTTGCACTCGTGTGTGTGTGTGTGTGTGTGTGTGTGTGTGTGTGTGTGTGTGTGTGTGTGTGTGTGTGTGTGTGTGTGTGTGTGTGTGTGTGTGTGTGTGTGTGTGTGTGTGTGCGGTGACTGGGCAGAGTGGAGCAGTTGGTGGGTGGGGCATATTTTTGTTGAAATGGTGCACATCGAGTCTGCACACTTTTCTACGTCACGTCAGACAGATGTTCAAAGAGCCGCACTAACACACGCACACACACACACACACACACACACACACACACACACACACACACACTCGCACACACACGTTCTTGTATTTGTTAGCTTCTTGAGACCTCCGAAAAATGCCTACCTCTTTAGGACCACCCTTTCTAGATATATAAAGATGAGTATTAACAACATTAATAATATATACATACTATGCAAATATGAAATTTCACAAGAAAAAGGTCACAATTTCACAAGAAAAACTTGGAATTTTAGCAGTTTTATAGTAAAAGTCGTCATTTTACTCAACGAAAGTCCAAATTTTACAAGAAAAACTGAACATTTGTGCAATGTTATGATAAAAGTTGGAATTTTACTCAATAACAGCCGCAATTTTACAAGAAAAGCCTAAAATGTTGGCAATTGTATTATTATTTTATTTATTTATTTAAATCAATCCAACAAAACAATACACAACAATACCATAATAATGCAATTCCAATTCCAGAACCAAACCCGACCCAGCAACATTCAGAATAGAAATAAACCGGGCAATTAAGAGGACACACAAACATGACACAAAACAATCCAAAAGCAGTCAGACAAAAATGAATATGAAAGATAGTATCAATATTAATAACAATTTCAACATAGCAGTGATTAAAAATCCCTCATTGACATTATCATAACAGACATTTATAAAAAATAAAAAAAAAGTTTTTTAAATAAATAATGAATTTTATGAAAAGTCGTAATTTTACTCGGCAAAAGTCACAATTTTATAACAAAACTTTAAAATGTTGGCAATGTTATAATAGTAATCGGAATTTACTTGGCAAAATGATGACAAAAGTCATAATTTTACTAAAAAAATGTCACTATTTTACAAGAACAACAAAAAAAATGGCAATATTGTGATAAAAGACAGAATTTTATGACAAATATCAACATTTTGCATTAAAAAGTAATAATTTTACATCAAAAAGTAATAATTTTACATCAAAAAGTAATAATTTTACGAGAAAATATTGCAATGTTACAGAAACAGAAAGAATATGAGAAATTGTGAAAAAAAGTTGACACAATGTGAAAAAAAGACTTCTTTTAGTTTATTTATTTATTTTTTGAATTTTTTGTTTGTAATTGGTTTCTAATTTTCATTATTTACTTCAAGTTATTACAGTATGCCTCTATATACATATATTTTTTTATTTTTTTAATGAATTTTGGCCAAAGGGGGCGCATTTCAATTTCTTACACACACTTGTTATTACATATGTTGGCCAGAGGGGGAGCACTTCAAATTTTTACACACACACTTGTTATTTCATATGTTGACCAGAGGGGGAGCGCTTCAAATATTTACACACACACACTTGTTATTTCATAAGTTGACCAGAGGGTGAGCACTTCAAATTTTTACACACACACTTGTTATTTCATATGTTGACCAGAGGGTGAGCACTTCAATTTTTTTACACACACACTTGTTATTTCATATGTTGACCAGAGGGGGAGCACTTCAAATTTTTTACACACACACTTGTTATTTCATACGTTGACCAGAAGGGGAGCACTTCAAATTTTTACACACACTTGTTATTTCTTATGTTGCACTTTTAAATCCGACATACAGTCAATTTGAAAAATCCCTCCTTTTTGGGACCACCCTCATTTTGATGTATTTCACCACCAGGGGGTGCAAATGAGATATCAATTTTTTTTGTTTTTTGTAACGTGCTTAAGGCCGATGACTAACGAGTCACGGACCACAGATGGCCCCTGTGCCGCACTTTGGGCAACCCAACTATAGTCTTAGTACCGTAGTGTATTTGTTCTTCCTATGGTCCACATTTGGGACGCGGGTTGTCTTACGTCAGCACCGGAAGTCGTAAAATCAGCTGTTCACCTGGCGGGTTTTTGTCGGGGATGAATAGGGAAGTCCTTCTTTAGCCGCCGTCTCGTTTTATGGTACATTACTGCCTTTGCACCTGTCAATGTTTACTTTTGTATGCACATTAAATCAACAAAAAATCCTGACTTTGGAGCAATGTTCACGGATACTAGTATTTGTCTCTGCAATGGTTTTTCCGTATCGGGACCATGATTTATGTCCTAACTTGTTCCCCGGTCCTCATACGGACGATACTTTCGGGTTCTGGGTTCGGGATTGCCCAGGAATCTGAGGCGAGCGTCCAACCTTTGGGGAAACCCTCCACACAAACATGAGACTCCTCCAACGGGGGCCTACGACGCGTGGTCCTAAAGATAGTAGTGTTCACTTCTAAGCTCGTTATCAAGGGGTCCCCGTCCCAAATGATCAGTCCCATATTTTTTTTAATTAATTTTGGCCAAAGGGGGCGCATTTCAATGTCTTACACACACTTGTTATTACATATGTTGACCAGAGGGGGAGCACTTTTAAAACCGACACACAGTCAATTGTACTTTTCCTTGTTGATATCCCAAGAAGGGTAGAAATACAAGAGAACACACACACACACGCACACACACACACACACACACACACACACACACACACACACACAAAAATACCACATGGCGCGTCAGAAAGCTTAAAGGGGAGGAACAGTGTGGAAGAACAAAGTAGTCATCGTGCCTGTGAGGCGCTTGTGTGACAATGAATCAGACCCGACTAACCACCGTGTGTGTGTGTGCGTGCGTGTGTGTGTGTGTGTGTGTGTGTGTGTGTGTGTGTGTGTGTGTGTGTGTGTGTGTGTGTGTGTGTGTGTGTGTGTGTGTGTGTGTGTGTGTGTGTGTGTGTGTGTGTGCGTGTGGTAGGATAGACACACACTAAGAATAGAACAGCCTGTAGTAGCAATAACATTTCATACATCTTCTTTGGCTTACATGCTATAACACCAGGGTTTCCCCTTCATGTGACGGAACGTAGCGCACCGCCGCAGCAAAATCATAGCCGCCACACCTTCAAAATAGGGTTCTTTTTCTTTTTGACGTGAAAACAAATTAAATCGTTTTAAAACGTTTTGTAGCCTCCAGAAGAAGGCAAACGTTTCGATCGGCGACAGCTTCCATGAGACGCTCAGCCATTCCCAAACAAGGACGGGGCGAGGGTCACCGCTTTGTGAACAAACAGTTTAAGAACAACAGTTATTGCAAGGAATCCGTAATATCATCAAAAGGTTCGGAGAATCTGGAGAAATCACTGCACGTAAGCGGCAAGGCTGAAAACCAACATTGAATGCCAGTGACCTTCGATCCCTCAGGCGGTACTGCATCAAAAAGCCACATCCGCGTGTAAAGGATATCACCACATATGCTCAGGAACACTTCAGAAAACCACTGTCAGTCACTACAGTTGGTCGCTACATCTGTAAGTGCAAGTTAAAACTCTAATATGCAAAGCCACAGCCATTTATCAACAACACCCAGAAACGCCGGCGGCTTCGCTGGGCCCCGAGCTCATCTAAGATGGACTGATGCAAAGTGGAAAAGTGTTCTGTGGTCCGACGAGTCCACATTTCAAATTGTTTATGTAAACTGTGGATATCAAAGAAGAAAAGAACCATCCGGATTGTTCTAGGCGCAAAGTGTAAAAGCCAGCATCTGTGATGGTATGGGGGTGTATTAGTGCCCAAGGCATGGGTAACTTACACATCTGTGAAGGCACCATTAATGCTGAAAGGTACATACAGGTTTCGGAGCAACATATGTTGCCATCCATGCAACGTTATCATGGACGCCCCTGCTTATTTAAGCAAAACGATGCCAAGCCACGTTCTGCACGTGTTGCAACGGCGTGGCTTCGTAGTAAAAAGAGTGCGGGTACTAGACTGACCTGCCTGTAGTCCAGACCTGTCTCCCGTTGAAAATGTGTGGCGCATTATGAAGCGTTCAACTTTTTTTTATTGAAAATCGTATGTTAACAACACGCCCAATTTCTACAGGTTTTCCCTCCCGTGCAGACACGTTTGTTATTATCATCATTATTGACATAATATAACATAATAAATGTATATTTTAGCGGACATTTCATCTCGTACAGCAATCTATGTAGCGTCTTGTGTACATGGGTGTGTATATATACTGTATGTACTGTACACGATGATGAGGGACAAGCTGTAGAAAATGGATCTACTTGTTCATGTCCTGTTAATATCTGTTGCAACATGTTCTATCTACACTTCTGTTCAAATGTAATAATCACGTATTCTTTTGGAGTTTTTAATACTTTACATAAGTTTGGGCCGATACCACACATTTGGGTGTGGATCTGATACCAAGTAGTGGTCATAATTAAAGTCCGCAGACGTATTTCACCACTTTATAAACAATAAAAATGACAAAAGATTATGCGATGATAAAAATATCAATCGACTCTTGTACTTGGTATCGTTGCACTGGATATTTGTATCGATCCACCCGTTTGTTTACATTGAGGAGCGCTGACTTGCTGTTATAGGGAGTGTCGGGAAGCATTTTTAGCTACTTTATTTGTCGCCATGGAAACCGGGATTAGTCATTTAGAAGTAGCTAAAACACTGTGGAGGCACGTTAGCCGCTGGCTAGCTATGTTTAGAAGCGGCGCGTGCAGAGCTTCAGTGTTTATAGCCTCAACTTTATGGATAGTTTGAAGCCAAAATACGTCCATTTTCTCCCTCTGCTGTCTCCACACTGTTTCTGCTTGTACGTGCTCTGTGTGTGTGTGTTGACTCACATCAGCTCATATTACCAGCAATGTCCATGAAGAAAGAAAGAAAAGTCCCGGTGTTTTTCAAAGGCAGTATAGTACCTTTGGATTACCTAGTACTAGTACTTGCACATGTAGTCCTACTTGAGACGTCTTCTATTTGCTGCCAAAGTGAGTGAAAATTTCCGTGTTTTATGGATCAAAGTATGGATTTTTTTTTTTTTTTGTGAGTGGAGGGAGACTGGAAATGTCAGGAGAAAATGTTTGCGAGGTGGTTTTAAATCCGTGCAACTAAATATTCCAACAGCCATCGGACGTACCCTCGCTTCCATTCCACGAGGAAAAGAATCGAAAAATATGCTGACGCAGCCATAAATGTTTTAGTAGGATTATTCTTAGCCGCTGCATGACTGGAACCCACACAAGCATGCAGTCTGAGACCACTCGCACCTGGAACACGTTCACACCGAGCGGATTCACCACACAAACTTGCAGATTTACATCCCAAACTTGTCGATTCAGAACACGAACTTGCTGATTTACATTGCAAACTTGCTGATTCACAACCCAAACTTGCTGATTCACAACACAAACTTGCTGATTCACAACCCAAACTTGCTGATTCACTACACAAACTTGCTGATTCACAACACAAACTTGCTGATTTACAATACAAACTTGCTGATCAACAACACAAACTTGCAGATCTACATCCCAAACTTGTCGATTCAGAACACAAACTTGCTGATTTACATTGCAAACTTGCTGATTCACAACAGAAACTTGCTGATTCACTACACAAACTTGCTGATTCACAACACAAACTTGCTGATTTACAATACAAACTTTCTGATTTACAATCCCAAACTTGTCAATTCAGAACACAAACTTGCTGATTTACATTGCAAACTTGCTGATTCACAACACAAACTTGCTGATTCACAACACAAACTTGCTGATTCACAACACAAACTTGCTGATTTACATTACAAACTTGCTGATTAACAACACAAACTTGCAGATTTACGTCCCAAACTTGCAGATTCAGAACACAAACTTGCTGATTCACAACACAAACTTGCTGATTTACAATACAAACTTTCTGATTTACAATCCCAAACTTGTCGATTCAGAACACAAACTTGCTGATTTACATTGCAAACTTGCTGATTCACAACACAAACTTGCTGATTCAC
This sequence comes from Entelurus aequoreus, assembly GCF_033978785.1. Classification (NCBI taxonomy): domain Eukaryota; kingdom Metazoa; phylum Chordata; class Actinopteri; order Syngnathiformes; family Syngnathidae; genus Entelurus; species Entelurus aequoreus. The sequence goes on along the minus strand of NC_084738.1, from coordinate 64,956,091 downwards.
AACACAAACTTGCTGATTCACAACACAAACTTGCTGATTTACATTACAAACTTGCTGATTAACAACACAAACTTGCAGATTTACGTCCCAAACTTGCAGATTCAGAACACAAACTTGCTGATTCACAACACAAACTTGCAGATTCAGAACACAAACTTGCTGATTCACAACACAAACTTGCAGATTCAGAACACAAACTTGCTGATTCACAACACAAACTTGCAGATTCAGAACACAAACTTGCTGATTCACAACACAAACTTGCAGATCTACATCCCAAACTTGTCGATTCAGAACTAAAACTTGCTGATTTACATTGCAAACTCGCTGATTCACAACAGAAACTTGCTGATTCACTACACAAACTTGCTGATTCACAACACAAACTTGCTGATTTACAATACAAACTTTCTGATTTACAATCCCAAACTTGTCGATTCAGAACACAAACTTGCTGATTTACATTGCAAACTTGCTGATTCACAACCCAAACTTGCTGATTCACAACACAAACTTGCTGATTCACAACACAAGCTTGCTGATTTACATTACAAACTTGCTGATTAACAACACAAACTTGCAGATTTACGTCCCAAACTTGCAGATTCAGAACACAAACTTGCTGATTCACAACACAAACTTGCTGATTTACAATACAAACTTTCTGATTTACAATCCCAAACTTGTCGATTCAGAACACAAACTTGCTGATTTACATTGCAAACTTGCTGATTCACAACACAAACTTGCTGATTCACAACACAAACTTGCTGATTCACAACACAAACTTGCTGATTTACATTACAAACTTGCTGATTAACAACACAAACTTGCAGATTTACGTCCCAAACTTGCAGATTCAGAACACAAACTTGCTGATTCACAACACAAACTTGCAGATTTACATCCCAAACTTGTCGATTCAGAACGCGAACTTGCTGATTTACATTGCAAACTTGCTGATTCACAACCCAAACTTGCTGATTCACAACACAAACTTGCTGATTCACAACCCAAACTTGCTGATTCACTACACAAACTTGCTGATTCACAACACAAACTTGCTGATTCACAACCCAAACTTGCTGATTCACAACCCAAACTTGCTGATTCACAACACAAACTTGCTGATTTACAATACAAACTTGCTGATTAACAACACAAACTTGCAGATCTACATCCCAAACTTGTCGATTCAGAACACAAACTTGCTGATTTACATTGCAAACTCGCTGATTCACAACAGAAACTTGCTGATTCACTACACAAACTTGCTGATTCACAACACAAACTTGCTGATTTACAATACAAACTTTCTGATTTACAATCCCAAACGTGTCGATTCAGAACACAAACTTGCTGATTTACATTGCAAACTTGCTGATTCACAACACAAACTTGCTGATTCACAACACAAACTTGCTGATTCACAACACAAACTTGCTGATTTACATTACAAACTTGCTGATTAACAACACAAACTTGCAGATTTACGTCCCAAACTTGCAGATTCAGAACACAAACTTGCTGATTCACAACACAAACTTGCAGATTGACATTACAAACTTGCAGGTTTACATCCCAAACTTGCTGATTCACAATAAAACTGTGCACATTACAAACTTGCAGATTCACAACCCAAACTTGCTGATTCACAACCCAAACTTGCTGATTCACAACACAAACTTGCTGATTTACAATACAAACTTGCTGATTAACAACACAAACTTGCAGATCTACATCCCAAACTTGTCGATTCAGAACACAAACTTGCTGATTTACATTGCAAACTCGCTGATTCACAACAGAAACTTGCTGATTCACTACACAAACTTGCTGATTAACAACACAAACTTGCTGATTTACAATACAAACTTTCTGATTTACAATCCCAAACTTGTCGACTCAGAACACAAACTTGCTGATTTACATTGCAAACTTGCTGATTCACAACACAAACTTGCTGATTCACAACACAAACTTGCTGATTCACAACACAAACTTGCTGATTTACATTACAAACTTGCTGATTAACAACACAAACTTGCAGATTTACGTCCCAAACTTGCAGATTCAGAACACAAACTTGCTGATTCACAACACAAACTTGCAGATTTACATCCCAAACTTGTCGATTCAGAACACGAACTTGCTGATTTACATTGCAAACTTGCTGATTCACAACCCAAACTTGCTGATTCACAACACAAACTTGCTGATTCACAACACAAACTTGCTGATTCACTACACAAACTTGCTGATTCACAACCCAAACTTGCTGATTCACAACCCAAACTTGCTGATTCACAACCCAAACTTGCTGATTTACAATACAAACTTGCTGATTAACAACACAAACTTGCAGATCTACATCCCAAACTTGTCGATTCAGAACACAAACTTGCTGATTTACATTGCAAACTCGCTGATTCACAACAGAAACTTGCTGATTCACTACACAAACTTGCTGATTCACAACACAAACTTGCTGATTTACAATACAAAATTTCTGATTTACAATCCCAAACTTGTCGATTCAGAACACAAACTTGCTGATTTACATTGCAAACTTGCTGATTCACAACACAAACTTGCTGATTCACAACACAAACTTGCTGATTCACAACACAAACTTGCTGATTTACATTACAAACTTGCTGATTAACAACACAAACTTGCAGATTTACGTCCCAAACTTGCAGATTCAGAACACAAACTTGCTGATTCACAACACAAACTTGCTGATTTACAATACCAACTTTCTGATTTACAATCCCAAACTTGTCGATTCAGAACACAAACTTGCTGATTTACATTGCAAACTTGCTGATTCACAACACAAACTTGCTGATTCACAACACAAACTTGCTGATTCACAACACAAACTTGCTGATTTACATTACAAACTTGCTGATTAACAACACAAACTTGCAGATTTACGTCCCAAACTTGCAGATTCAGAACACAAACTTGCTGATTCACAACACAAACTTGCAGATTCAGAACACAAACTTGCTGATTCACAACACAAACTTGCAGATTCAGAACACAAACTTGCTGATTCACAACACAAACTTGCAGATTCAGAACACAAACTTGCTGATTCACAACACAAACTTGCAGATCTACATCCCAAACTTGTCGATTCAGAACACAAACTTGCTGATTTACATTGCAAACTTGCTGATTCACAACAGAAACTTGCTGATTCACTACACAAACTTGCTGATTCACAACACAAACTTGCTGATTTACAATACAAACTTTCTGATTTACAATCCCAAACGTGTCGATTCAGAACACAAACTTGCTGATTTACATTGCAAACTTGCTGATTCACAACACAAACTTGCTGATTCACAACACAAACTTGCTGATTCACAACACAAACTTGCTGATTTACATTACAAACTTGCTGATTAACAACACAAACTTGCAGATTTACGTCCCAAACTTGCAGATTCAGAACACAAACTTGCTGATTCACAACACAAACTTGCAGATTCAGAACACAAACTTGCTGATTCACAACACAAACTTGCTGATTCACAACACAAACTTGCTGATTTACATTACAAACTTGCTGATTAACAACACAAACTTGCAGATTTACGTCCCAAACTTGCAGATTCAGAACACAAACTTGCTGATTCACAACACAAACTTTCAGATTCAGAACACAAACTTGCTGATTCACAACACAAACTTGCAGATTGACATTACAAACTTGCAGGTTTACATCCCAAACTTGCTGATTCACAATAAAACTGTGCACATTACAAACTTGCAGATTCACAACCCAAACTTGCTGATTCACAACCCAAACTTGCTGATTCACAACACAAACTTGCTGATTTACAATACAAACTTGCTGATTAACAACACAAACTTGCAGATCTACACCCCAAACTTGTCGATTCAGAACACAAACTTGCTGATTTACATTGCAAACTTGCTGATTCACAACAGAAACTTGCTGATTCACTACACAAACTTGCTGATTCACAACACAAACTTGCTGATTTACAATACAAACTTTCTGATTTACAATCCCAAACTTGTCGATTCAGAACACAAACTTGCTGATTTACATTGCAAACTTGCTGATTCACAACACAAACTTGCTGATTCACAACACAAACTTGCTGATTTACATTACAAACTTGCTGATTAACAACACAAACTTGCAGATTTACGTCCCAAACTTGCAGATTCAGAACACAAACTTGCTGATTCACAACACAAACTTGCAGATTCAGAACACAAACTTGCTGATTCACAACACAAACTTGCAGATTGACATTACAAACTTGCAGGTTTACATCCCAAACTTGCTGATTCACAATAAAACTGTGCACATTACAAACTTGCAGATTCACAACACAAATTTGCTGATTCACTACACAAACTTGCTGATTCACAACACAAACTTGCTGATTTACAATACAAACTTGCTGATTAACAACACAAACTTGCAGATTTACATCCCAAACGTGTCGATTCAGAACACAAACTTGCTGATTTACATTGCAAACTTGCTGATTCACAACACAAACTTGCTGATTCACAACACAAACTTGCTGATTCACCACACAAACTTGCTGATTCACAACACAAACTTGCTGATTTACATTACAAACTTGCTGATTCACAACACAAACTTGCTGATTTACGTCCCAAACTTGCAGATTCAGAACACAAACTTGCTGATTTACATCACACACTTGCAGATTGACATTACAAACTTGCAGGTTTACATCCCAAACTTGCTGATTCACAAAAAAACTGTGCAGATTACAAACCTGCAGATTCACAACACAAACTTGCTGATTCACTACACAAATGTGCAGATTCAAAACACAAACTTGCTGATTCAAAACAGAAAGGTGCAGATTCACATTACAAACTTGCAGATTTACATTACAAACTCGCAGATTTATATTACAAATTTGCAGATTCACAACACAAACTTGCTGATTCACATCACAAACTTGCAGATTCACATCACAAACTTGCAGGTTTACATCCCAAACTTGCTGATTCACAAAAAAACTGTGCAGATTACAAACTTGCAGATTCACAACACAAACTTGCTGATTCACTACACAAATGTGCAGATTCAAAACACAAACTTGCTGATTCAAAACAGAAAGGTGCAGATTCACATTACAAACTTGCAGATTTACATTACAAACTCGCAGATTTATATTACAAATTTGCAGATTCACAACACAAACTTGCTGATTCACATCACAAACTTGCAGATTCACATCACAAACTTGCAAATTCACAACACAAACTTGCACATTCACAACACAAACTTGCAGATCTACATTATAAACTTGCAGATTGATATCACAAACTTGCTGATTCACATCACAAACTTACAGATTCACTACACAAACGTGCAGATTCACATCACAAACTTGCAGATTTACATCACAAACTTGCAGATTTACATCACAAACTTACAGATTCACTACACAAACGTGCAGATTCACTACACAAACGTGCAGATTCACATCACAAACTTGCAGATTTACATCACAAACTTGCAGATTCAAATCACAAACTTGCAGATTTACATCACAAACATGCAGATTCACATCACAAACATGCAGATTTACATCACAAACTTGTAGATTCACATCACAAACTTGCAGATTCACAACACAAACTTGCAGATTTACATCCCAAACTTGCAGATTCATAACCCAAACTTGTTGATTCATAACCCAAACTTGCTGATTTACATCCCAAACTTGCTGATTCACAACACAAACTTGCAGATTGACATTACAAACTTGCTGATCAACAACACAAACTTGCTGATTCACAACACAAACTTGCAGATTGACATTACAAACTTGCTGATCAACAATACAAACTTGCTGATTCACAACACAAACTTGCAGATTTACATCCCAAACTTGCAGATTCATAACCCAAACTTGTTGATTCATAACCCAAACTTGCTGATTTACATCCCAAACTTGCTGATTCACAACACAAACTTGCAGATTGACATTACAAACTTGCTGATCAACAACACAAACTTGCTGATTCACAACACAAACTTGCAGATTGACATTACAAACTTGCTGATCAACAATACAAACTTGCTGATTCACAACACAAACTTGCAGATTGACATTACAAACTTGCTGATCAACAACACAAACTTGCAGATTTACATCCCAAACTTGCAGATTCAGAACACAAACTTGTTGATTCATAACACAAACTTTCTGATTTACATTACAAACTTGCTGATTCACAACACAAACTTGCTGATTCACTACAGAAATATGCAGATTTACATCCCAAACTTGCAGATTCAGAACACAAACTTGCTGATTCACAACACAAACTTGCAGATTTGCATCCCAAACTTGCAGATTCAGAACACAAACTTGTTGATTCATAACCCAAACTTGCTGATTTACATCCCAAACTTGCTGATTCACAACACAAACTTGCAGATTGACATTACAAACTTGCTGATCAACAACACAAACTTGCTGATCAACAACACAAACTTGCTGATTCACAACACAAACTTGCAGATTGACATTACAAACTTGCTGATCAACAATACAAACTTGCAGATTTACATCCCAAACTTGCAGATTCAGAACACAAACTTGTTGATTCATAACACAAACTTGCTGATTTACATTACAAACTTGCTGATTCACAACACAAACTTGCAGATTTACATCACAAACTTGCTGATTCACATCCCAAACTTGCAGATTCAGAACACAAACTTGCTGATTCACAACACAAACTTGCTGATTTACATTACAAACTTGCAGATTTACATCACAAACTTGCAGATTCACAACACAAACCTGCAGATTTACATCACAAGCTTGCTGATT
>NC_084738.1:64841707-64944207 GCF_033978785.1 Entelurus aequoreus | reverse complement strand
TCATTCATTCATTCATTCATTCATTCATTCATCCATTCATTCATTCATTCACTCATTCATAATGACAAAACAAGCCAGTTGGCCAAAGTGCTGCACAGAAACATTTCCAAATAGTTTCATTTACACTAAATACTACTGTAGTCATCAAATATGTACAAATATAGGACCGGGGGGAAGTGGGAGGGGGGGGAGGAAAGGAGGGAGGAAAAGAGGGAGGGAAGGGGAGGAAAGGAAGGGGTAAGGGGGGGAAGGAGGAAAGGACGGAGGGAGGGAGAGGAAAGGAGGGAGGGAGGGGGAGGAAAGGATGGAGGAAGAAGAGGGTAAGGGGGAAGAAAGGATGAAGGAAAAAATGTAGGAAGGAGGAAAGAAAGGAGGGAGGGAGAGGAAAGGAGGGGGCAAGGGGGAGGAAAGGAGGGAGGAAAGGAGGGAGGAAAAATTTATGAAGGAAGAAAGAAGGGAGGGAGGGGGAGGAAAGGAGGGAGAGAGGGGGAGAAAGGGAGGGGGTAAGGGGGAGGAAAGGAGGAAGGAAAAATGTAGGCAGGAGGAAAGAAAGGAGAGGGAAGGGGAAGGGGAAGGAAGGAAAGAGGTAAGGGGAAGGAAGGAGGAAAGGAGGGAGGGAGGGGGAGGAAAGGAAGGGGTAAGGGGAGGAAGGAGGAAAGGACGGAGGGAGGGAGAGGAAAGGAGGGAGGGAGGGGGAGGAAAGGAGGGAGGAAGAAGAGGGTAAGGGGGAAGAAAGGATGAAGGAAAAAAATGTAGGAAGGAGGAAAGAAAGGATGGAGGGAGAGGAAAGGAGGGGGCAAGGGGGAGGAAAGGAGGGAGGAAAGTAGGGAGGAAAAATTTATGAAGGAAGAAAGAAGGGAGGGAGGGGGAGGAAAGGAGGGAGAGAGGGGGAGAAAGGGAGGGGGTAAGGGGGAGGAAAGGAGGAAGGAAAAATGTAGGCAGGAGGAAAGAAAGGAGAGGGAAGGGGAAGGGGAAGGAAGGAAAGAGGTAAGGGGAAGGAAGGAGGACAGGAGGGAGGGAGGGTGAGGAAAGGAAGGGGTAAGGGGAGGAAGGAGGAAAGGACGGAGGGAGGGAGAGGAAAGGAGGGAGGGATGGGGAGGAAAGGAGGGAGGAAGAAGAGGGTAAGGAGGAAGAAAGGATGAAGGAAAAAATGTAGGAAGGAGGAAAGAAAGGATGGAGGGAGAGGAAAGGAGGGGGCAAGGGGGAGGAAAGGAGGGAGGAAAGGAGGGAGGAAAAATTTATGAAGGAAGAAGGAAGGGAGGGAGGGGGAGGAAAGGAGGGAGAGAGGGGGAGAAAGGGAGGGGGTAAGGGGGAGGAAAGGAGGAAGGAAAAATGTAGGCAGGAGGAAAGAAAGGAGAGGGAAGGGGAAGGGGAAGGAAGGAAAGAGGTAAGGGGAAGGAAGGAGGAAAGGTGGGAGGGAGGGGGAGGAAAGGAAGGGGTAAGGGGAGGAAGGAGGAAAGGACGGAGGGAGGGAGAGGAAAGGAGGGAGGGAGGGGGAGGAAAGGAGGGAGGAAGAAGAGGGTAAGGGGGAAGAAAGGATGAAGGAAAAAAATGTAGGAAGGAGGAAAGAAAGGATGGAGGGAGAGGAAAGGAGGGGGCAAGGGGGAGGAAAGGAGGGAGGAAAGGAGGGAGGAAAAATGTATGAAGGAAGAAAGAAGGGAGGGAGGGGGAGGAAAGGAGGGAGAGAGGGGGAGAAAGGGAGGGGGTAAGGGGGAGGAAAGGAGGAAGGAAAAATGTAGGCAGGAGGAAAGAAAGGAGAGGGAAGGGGAAGGGGAAGGAAGGAAAGAGGTAAGGGGAAGGAAGGAGGAAAGGAGGGAGGGAGGGGGAGGAAAGGAAGGGGTAAGGGGAGGAAGGAGGAAAGGACGGAGGGAGGGAGAGGAAAGGAGGGAGGGAGGGGGAGGAAAGGGGGGAGGAAGAAGAGGGTAAGGGGGAAGAAAGGATGAAGGAAAAAAATGTAGGAAGGAGGAAAGAAAGGATGGAGGGAGAGGAAAGGAGGGGGCAAGGGGGAGGAAAGGAGGGAGGAAAGGAGGGAGGAAAAATTTATGAAGGAAGAAAGAAGGGAGGGAGGGGGAGGAAAGGAGGGAGAGAGGGGGAGAAAGGGAGGGGGTAAGGGGGAGGAAAGGAGGAAGGAAAAATGTAGGCAGGAGGAAAGAAAGGAGAGGGAAGGGGAAGGAAAGGAGGGAGGAAAAATTTAGGAAGGAAGAAAGAAGGGGGGGTAATGAGGGAGAGATGTTGAGGAAGGAAGGGGGTGAGAGGGAGGAAAGGAAGGAGGAAAAAATGTAGGAAAGAAGGGAGGGAGGTGGAGTAAATTAGGGAGAGAGGGGGAGGAAGGGAGGGGAAAGGAAGAGGAAAGAAGGGAGGGAGGAGGAGGAAAAGACGGGATAGGAAAAGAGGGAGAGAGGGAAGAGGGAGGAAAAGAGGGACGGAGGGGGAGGAAGGACAGGGGAAAGGAGGGGGGAGGTAAGAAGGGAGGAAAGGAGGCAGAAAGAAGGGAGAGGGAGGAAAGGAGGGGAAAAGGGGGGTGAGAAAAGGAGGTAGGGAGGAGGAAGGAAAGGAGGGAGGGAGGGGGAGGAAAGGAGGGATGAAAAAATGTAAGAAAGAGGAAAAAAGGAAGGGAGGGGGAGGAAAGGAGGTAGGAAAGGGGGAGGAAGGGGGATGAAAGGATGGAGGGAGGATGGGAAAAGAAGAAGGAGGGATGAGAGAAGTTGGGAAAACAATTAAAGAGGAACTGCAGTTTTTTTTTGTGGGGGGGGGGGGTTCCCCTCTCATTCACAATCATTATGTAAGACAAGAACATGTTTTTCTTTTTTTTAATTCTTTCTAAATCATAAAATACGGCAAGTAAGAGGTGGCTAACAATGCAGCTAATAGGAGTACACTATTGCACCCATAAAGTCCTCTAAACACATCCAAAAACATCCAGAAATACTCCATTTACATGTTGTGACCTGAATATTAACAAGTATTAGCCATATTGTTATTATGAGCGCTAAAGCCGAGGAACTACTTTTAGCGGCGTCGCGATCACAGAGTGCTATGTTGACATATTGAGCTGCTGCATGGCCTCTGAGTTGGTGAGAGTTAATTCTCGATGATAAATCATGCCTCTCACCTGGATAGTAGAAGGTTGTGGACATAAACCCACAAGTTGGTCAACTTTCACATCCAACTTAGACCCGGAGATGGCCAGAAAGACACGAAAAAAACACTTTTTTTTAAACCCTTTGTGAGGATGATGAGGAATTGTTGATGTAAAGGGGAAGATATAAACATCCCATCAGTCTTTATCCCACTGACAGCAGACATTGTACAGTAAGTGATTGTTTTATTATGTTTGTGCATCTTCTTTAGCGCTTAGCAATACTGCTACATGGCGCTTAGTGTTTGACTAAAGCTGCATCTGTTTGGTTTCTAAAACTTGTAGATCATCTTCCTTATATTCAGGATCAAAAATAGAAGTTTCTGGATCGTCATTTGTCCCAAAGTAGTCTTTGTTGTCTCTCATCACGTCTGCCATGATTAGTAGTCTTGTTGTTGAAGGGAAAGTGAACTTTGTGAAATGAATACACTTAAAATGATGAAAATATGTAAATATTACATGTTGTTATGAATGTTACTAGATACTACATATATACTTACAGTGTGTATATAAAACCTTGATGGAGGTTTTTTTAGAGCACTTTATAGGCGGAATAGTTTTTGTTTTTCTTTGGCAAAAATGCTAACCTGGCATGTTGTTTGATTTGTGATGTTAGCACGTGGCTAATATAGCTATGCTAATGTTGGTGTCCTCCTGTCCCACTCCTTACTCAAGATCTGTACCAAGTGAACTCCTTTATTCCGCAGTACCGGTTCACGTCACATCAAACGGTACAATATGTCGACACTTTACAAACACATGGCGGGTAAACAGGCATATTTCAAAATGTGCTAGCTCGATGCTAATCGGATATGTCAGATGCATGCCACTGGTTAGCGACTTTACACGGCAAGTGCGTCAGTGAAAAGTGCAACTGAGATGCACGTCGCCATCAAACAGCCGCTGTGGAATAAGTACAACACTTACAGTGTTAACACTTTGTAGGACTCAACAACAGACAAGACAGCCACATTCAACTTAATGGCAAAGACTACTTCCTGACTTTGGCAACACACCTAGGACAAACTGAAACAATTGATACCCTGCAGAAGAGTAAGTGTGTGTGTGTGTGTGTGTGTGTGTGTGTGTGTGTGTGTGTGTGTGTGTGTGTGTGTGTGTGTGTGTGTGTGTGTGTGTGTGTGTGTGTGTGTGTGTGTGTGTGTGTGTGTGTGTGTGTGTGTGTGTGTGTTGCTCAGCAGGAGCAAATTTAGTGTCGCCATGGGAACGTGTAAACTTTAATCCTCTCTTTTGTCTGGGAATTACTAACTAATTCAGATTATCTTCATCATCCTTTCCCTTCTCTGCATGTACGCACGCACACACACACACACACACACACACACACACACACACACACACACACACACACACACACACACACACACACACACACACACACAAATATGCCCTGCCCTATATCTCTTACATGGGATTATCACCCCTATCACCCACTACTAACTATCACTGACTACTACTAACAACTAACTATCACTATAACTATCACTAACACTTACAATTAATGCACCAACCCACAAAACCTCCCTCCTCATTCACACAAAAGGGTTGTTTCTTTCTGTTATTAATATTCTGGTTCCTACATTATATATCAATATATATCAATACAGTCTGCAGGGATACAGTCCGTAAGCACACATGATTGTGCGTGCTGCTGGTCCACTAATAGTACTAACCTTTAACAGTTAATGTTACTCATTTTCATTAATTACTAGTTTCTATGTAACTGTTTTTATATTGTTTTACTTTCTTTTTTATTCAAGAAAATGTTTTTAATTTAGTTATCTTATTTTATTTTAATTTTTTAAAAAGTACCTTATCTTCACCATACCTGGTTGTCCAAATTAGGCATAATAATGTGTTAATTCCACGACTGCATATATCGGTTGATATCGGTATCGGTAATTAAAGAGTTGGACAATATCGGAATATCGGATATCAGCAAAAAGCCATTATCGGACATCCCTAGTAGCAACTAATACTGACTATCATTAAACACTAACTACCATTGACTATCCCTGGCTATTAATGACTAATAACTATCAAAGACAAATCTCTATTACTCACTATCACTGACTAATAAATGTCAACGACTATTACTAACTACACTAACTATCACCATCTACTAACTATCACTGACTGGGAGCTATTATTGACAAGTAACTATCACTGACCAATACTAAGAAGTAACTATCACTAACTACTAACTATCACTGAATTTCATTAACTAGTAACTATCACTGGCTATCACTAACTACTAATTATGACTGACTAGTAACCGTGGCGTGTCTGTGTTTACTTACAAGACATGGTGGAGCCGAAGCCGAGTTTCTTAACATGGAGATATTCTGACTACTTTTCTTTTGTCGAGCACAAAGAAAAGAACATTTTAGTTCAATGTAAGTTGTGTCTTGGATCAAAGATCCTATCTACTGCCCAAAACAGCAATTCAAATCTGCTGAAACAGCTACAAAAGCAACATGCTTCGACGAAGCTAGTAAAGAGAGACAGGCTTCACCTAAGGATTTTAACGGAGGGACTGCTAGCCAGGACAACATTGATAGAGCCATTGTATGTGCTAGAAGACATGCAGGCTATTTCTACAGTGGAGTCACCCGCTTTCAAGCGGCTAATTAGCATGATTGCGGGCGTCAAACGGTACGGAAACATTTTCCAAGTACCTGGACACAGTGGACAGTGAGTACATAAACATGGAAAGCGAGCTAAAGAAGACACTCCAAACTGCGCCTCTGCTCATCATTCAGCACTGAAGGTACACACTCTCTGTCAATTCTCTTATATACTCTTTCATTCTAGACTTCTAGAGTGTTTGATTATCACATCACTCTAAATGTATAGACTATAAAGTTCACAAACATAAAGAGGGATCCTAGTGGGCCAGGCCAATCTTTCCTTATCTCTAAACTAAAACTGGGGAAATGTGTAGAGTGTTCTGGGCTTCACTGAAGACATGATTTTATTTCACAATTCCTTGAGAGAAAAAAAACGCCTTTAAAATAGTTGTGTCAATTTGTTCTGGCCCGAAATAAATTGGCCCTTTGAAACCTATCTTTGTGTTTGTGTGTTGTATGTAGACCACATTGCTTAGCAGAGTTCAAGTGGTGCAAATGCATGTCAAGTTGATCAACACATTGTATTATTCTCCAGTGCAGTAACAGTACTGAAATGAAGGCTAAAAAGGGCATTAATGGGAGCCTTAAAAAAAAATAAAAAAAAATAAAAAAATTTTTAATTAAAACAGTAACTACCCGTATTTTTCGGAGTATAAGTCGCACCTGCCGAAAATGCATAATAAAGAAGGAAAAAAACATATAAGTCGCACTGGAGCCCGGCCAAACTATGACAAAAACTGCAAATTATAGTCCGAAAAATACAATAGTTACTTTTCACAGTAACGCATTACTTTTTGGTGTAAGTAACTGAGTTAGTAACTGAGTTACTTTTGAAATAAAGTGCCTAGTAACTGTAACTAGTTTCTAGTTTTCAGTAACCAACCCAACACTGCCACTGACTAATAACTATCACTGATTATCACTGACTAATATCCACCACTGACTAGTAACTATCACTGACTAATAACTATGACTGACTAATGACTATCACTGACTAATATATATCACTGACTAGTAACTATCATTGACTATCACTGACTAATATATATCACTGACTAATAACTATCACTTTGTAATAACTATCACTGACTATCACTGACTAATACCTACCACTGACTATCACTGACTAATATCTACCACTGACTAATAACTATCACTGACTATCACTGACTAATATCTACCACTGACTAATAACTATCACTGACTAATATCTACCACTGACTATCACTGACTAATAACTATCACTGACTAATATCTACAACTGACTAATAACTATCACTGACTTATAACTATCACTTTCTAATAACTATCACTGACTATCACTGACTAATATCTACAACTGACTAATAACTATCACTGACTTATAACTATCACTTTCTAATAACCATCACTGACTATCACTGACTAATATCTACAACTGACTAATAACTATCACTGACTTATAACTATCACTTTCTAATAACTATCACTGATTATCACTGACTAATAACTACCACTGACTAATTATCATTGACTATCACTGACTAGTAACTATCACTGACTAATAACTATCACTGACTAATAACTATGACTGACTAATGACTATCGCTGACTAATATATATCACTGACTAATAACTATCACTGACTATCACTGACTAATAACTATCACTTTCTAATAACTATCACTGACTATCACTGACTAATATCTACCACTGGCTAATAACTATCACTGACTATCACTGACTAATATCTACCACTGACTAATAACTATCACTGACTAATATCTACCACTGACTATATCACTGACTATCACTGACTAATAACTATCCCTTTCTAATAACTATCACTGACTATCACTGACTAATATCTACAACTGACTAATAACTATCACTGACTTATAACTATCACTTTCTAATAACTATCACTGACTATCACTGACTAATATATACAACTGACTAATAACTATCACTGACTTATAACTATCACTTTCTAATAACTATCACTGACTATCACTGACTAATAACTACAACTGACTAATAACTATCACTGACTTATAACTATCACTTTCTAATAACTATCACTGCTTATCACTGACTAATAACTACCACTGACTAATAACTATCATTGACTATCACTGACTAGTAACTATCCCTGACTAATAACTATCACTGACTAATAACTATGACTGACTAATGACAATCACTGACTAATATATATCACTGACTAATAACTATCACTGACTATCACTGACTAGTAACTATCACTGACTAATAACTATCACTTTCTAATAACTATCACTGACTATCACTGACTAATATCTACCACTGGCTAATAACTATCACTGACTATCACTGACTAATATCTACCACTGACTAATAACTATCACTGACTAAAATCTACCACTGACTATATCACTGACTATCACCGACTAATAACTATCCCTTTCTAATAACTATCACTGACTATCACTGACTAATATCTACTACTGACTAATAACTATCACTGACTTATAACTATCACTTTCTAATAACTATCACTGACTATCACTGACTAATATCTACAACTGACTAATAACTATCACTGACTTATAACTATCACTTTATAATAACTATCACTGACTAATATCTACAACTGACTAATAACTATCACTGACTTATAACTATCACTTTCTAATAACTATCACTGATTATCACTGACTAATAACTACCACTGACTAATAACTATCATTGACTATCACTGACTAGTAACTATCACTGACTAATAACTATGACTGACTAATGACTATCACTGACTAATATATATCACTGACTAATAACTATCACTGACTATCACTGACTAATAACTATCACTTTCTAATAACTATCACTGACTATCACTGACTAATATCTACCACTGGCTAATAACTATCACTGACTAATATCTACCACTGAATAATAACTATCACTGACTAATATCTACCACTGACTATATCACTGACTATCACTGACTAATAACTATCCCTTTCTAATAACTATCACTGACTATCACTGACTAATATCTACAACTGACTAATAACTATCACTGACTTATAACTATCACTTTCTAATAACTATCACTGACTAATATCTACAACTGACTAATAACTATCACTGACTTATAACTATCACTTTCTAATAACTATCACTGACTAATAACTACAACTGACTAATAACTATCACTGACTTATAACTATCACTTTCTAATAACTATCACTGATTATCACTGACTAATGACTACCACAGACTAATAACTATCATTGACTATCACTGACTAGTAACTATCCCTGACTAACAACTATCACTGACTAATAACTATGACTGACTAATGACAATCACTGACTAATATATATCACTGACTAATAACTATCACTGACTATCACTGACTAGTAACTATCACTGACCAATAAATATCACTTTCTAATAACTATCACTGATTATCACTGTCTAATAACTACCACTGACTAATAACTATCATTGACTATCACTGACTAGTAACTATCACTGACTAATAACTATCACTGACTAATAACTATGGCTGACTAATGACTATCACTGACTAATATATATCACTGACTAATAACTATCACTGACTATCACTGACTAATATCTACCACTGGCTAATAACTATCACTGACTATCACTGACTAATATCTACCACTGACTAATAACTATCACTGACTATCACTGACTAATATCTACCACTGACTATATCACTGACTATCACTGACTAATAACTATCCCTTTCTAATAACTATCACTAACTATCACTGACTAATATCTACAACTGACTAATAACTATCACTGACTTATAACTATCACTTTCTAATAACTATCACTGACTATCACTGACTAATATCTACAACTGACTAATAACTATCACTGACTTATAACTATCACTTTCTAATAACTATCACTGACTAATAACTACCACTGACTAATAACTATCACTGACTTATAACTATCACTTTCTAATAACTATCACTGATTATCACTGACTAATAACTACCACTGACTAATAACTATCATTGACTATCACTGACTAGTAACTATCACTGACTAATAACTATGACTGACTAATGACTATCACTGACTAATATATATCACTGACTAATAACTATCACTGACTATCACTGACTAGTAACTATCACTGACTAATAACTATCACTTTCTAATAACTATCACTGACTATCACTGACTAATATCTACCACTGGCTAATAACTATCACTGACTAATATCTACCACTGACTAATAACTATCACTGACTAATATTAACAACAACAATAATAACAATAAAGAAGAGCATCATTTTGTCCGAGACAAAAAAAGGAACACAACATCTTTTAAATGGGGCATACAGGAAGTGTGCTACTCTGAATATCGCTGGACAACAACAACAACAACAACAATTTGGTTCCACAAAGGCAGTGCAGAAAAGTGTTTCATCAGCAAGAATTTAACAGAATGATCACTTCCTGCTTTAAAGAGGTAACTTGACACACAATTATGATCAAAATAAAACTATAAAAATATTTCTTTGAAGTTTTATATAAATTGTATTTTTGGTCCATTCAAAGGATATCTAAATATAGTTAGCATTTAGCTAAACAACAAACCAAACAATTGCCGTTTCTATGGAGTTGTGCAGATATTTCTCCAAATACATTTGGAGTTTTGCCGCTACCAAAACATAGAAAAATACAAATATAAATACAAAGTATGTATTTAATTGTAGTTTCATGGACAGTGTCTAAATATTCCTGATGAATTTTCTATTATTTACTTTTCAAAGAAATCTCTAACATTTTTGTATCTAATTAAGCAGCAAAAAGTTAAAAACAAATTGTTACATGAAGTGGCGGAAAAAAATCTTGTTTTATGATACAGGATTAAAAAGACCTTAAATAAAATACACGTGCTAGCCTGTTGCTAACTCCATAGCAGGGTTTTCAAACCTCAGGTGGACTGACTTAAATGATCTGTTCACTTTTTATCACCTTATAATCATGTTGTAATCACCTTTTAATCACATTTTAATCATGTTTTAATCACATTTTAATCACTTGTTAATCATGTTTTAATCACATGTTATTATGCTCTAATCACATATTAATCACCTTTTAATCATGTTTTAATCACATTTTAATCATGTTTTAATCACAATTTTACTATGTTTTACTCACATTTTAATCACATATAATCACGTTTTAATCACATGTTAATCATGTTTTAATCACATATTAATCACGGTATAATCACATTTTAATCACGTTTAATCACATATTAGTCACGTTTTAATCGTATTTTAATCGTGTTTTAATCACATTTGGATCACATTTTAATCACGTTTTAATTACATTTTATTCACATTTGATCACATTTTAATCACGTTTAAATCCAATTTTAATCATGTTTTAATCACATTTTAATCACGTTTTAGTCACATTTGGATCACATTTTAATCACGTTTTAATTACATTTTATTCACATTTTATTCACATTTAATCACATTCTAATCACGTTTAAATCCAATTTTATTCATGTTTTAATCACATTTTAATCACGTTTTAGTCACATTTGGATCACATTTTAATCACGTTTTAATTACATTTTATTCACATTTTATTCACATTTAATCATATTCTAATCACGTTTAAATCCAATTTTATTCATGTTTTAATCACATTTTAATCATGTTTTAATCACATTTGAATCCAATTTTAATTACATTTTAATCACATTTTAATCATGTTTGAATCACATTTTAGTGATGTTTTAATCACATTTTAATCACCTTTAAATCACATGTTAATCATGTTTTAATCACATTTTTTTTATCACATTTTAATCACGCCCTACTCATGTTTTAATCACATTTTAATCACATATATATTAAGCATATTTCAATCACATTTTAATCACATTTTAATCACGTCCTATTCATGTTCTAATCACAATTTAATCACATTTTAATCACATATATATTAACCATATTTTAATCATGTTTTAATCATGTTTTAATCACATTTTAATCACATTTCAATTACACCTTAATCATGTTTTAATCAGAATTTAATCACGTTTTAATCACATTTTAATCACATATTAATCACATATTAATCACATATATATTAATCATGTTTTAATCACAATTTAATCACGTTTAAATCAAATATTAATGACATATATATTAATCACGTTTTAATTAAATTTTAATCACGTTTCAATCACATTTTTATCACATTTTTATCACGTTTTAATTGCATTTCAATTCAATTTTAATCACATTTTAATCACGTTTTAATCCTGTTTAAATCACATTTTAATCATGTTTTAATCACAGTTTAATCATGTTTAAATCACATTTTAATCACGTTTTAATCATGTTTATATCACATTTTAATCATGTTTAATCACATTTTGATCACGTTTTTATTACACCTTAATTATGTTTAAATCACATTTTAATCACATTTTAATCATGTTTTAATCACATTTTAATCACGTCTTAGTCAGATGTTAATCAGGTGACCAAACTACTCCTAGCAGGACTTACAGCGACACTGACTTATAGTAGTCTAATATATTGTAACATAAATATTAAAGTGAATATTTGCAGTGTCAGAAAGACTTTGGCTTGCTTACAGGAAGTTGCTCGTTTGTGTGTTTGTTGTGTTGTCCTTGTGTGTGTGTGTACTGTTACTTCTAGTGGTGAGAAACGGTACTGCAACATATTAACAATTACCCTAAACTCTGAAAGTAAGACCGTGCGCACGGTGACACTCCAAAGATTGTCTTCCCACACAAAAACCGCAACAAACCAATCGGAGGACGGACGGTCACTCACCCAGGTGGTCGCCGTGGTAACTGTTGTCATGCGCCGCCCTGCCGGGCTGGGGCCCGACAGGCGGCCATATTTGGCCCGTCTTGCGGACGCTGACGATGGTGGCCTCGGACATGACCAGGTGCGGGCCCTGCTGCCGCTGGTGGCGCTTCTGCGACTGCGGCGTGGGCGGACTGCTGCTGTCGAAGGAGTGCTGCGAGTTCTGCGAGTTCTGCGACGGCGAGCGGCTCTTCTCGCGGAAGGGCCGGCGGAAGGCGGCGGTGGGGCTGGGCGACACGTGGCTGGACTGTCCCGACGAGAAGTCCTCCTCGCTGGACGTCAGGTTCTCGTTGGAGCTGCAGTCCGGCGTGTAGCCGCCGCCTCCGCCCACGTCCTCGAAGCTCCCCGGCGAGTAGGAGCGGCGGGGCCAGGTGAGGAGGTGGTCGTCGGCGCCGCCGTGGTCTCTCATTTGGACTCGGCCGTCCCCGCCGACGCCGCCCTCGCCCATCATGACCCCGCCCACATAGACGCTAGAGTAGGCCTGGAAGTCGGAAGGCTGCCAAGGCGGCGGCGGGGGTTTCCCGCCATTGGCTCGAGTTCTCTGTGCGGGCTCACCGTCCTCGTACTCGGCGTCATACCCACAGGTGCTCTCGGTGGAGCGCCCCCTATAGACGGGCCTGGCGCGGAGCTCGCCGGCCACGGTCGCCAGGTTACCCGGCAGGGAGTGGAGTGAGCGCTTCCTCTCCATCTGCATGGCCTGACTCCCCAGCGTACCCATTTTGTCGGAGATCTCCCGCTCGTTGACGCGGACCAGCCCCCGGTCTTGGTGGAACTCCACGTTGGAGTAGAAAGGGGGTGGCGGCTTCTCCTGACCTTTGTCGCCCACCGAGTGGGAGTTGGCCCGCTTGATTCTCTCAAAGTTGGACCTGAGGGCGGCCACGCCGAGCCCCATACCCAGCTTGTCTTTGGGGTCGGACGGCGGCTCCTTGTCCGGGGGCGGCAGGGCGGGCCTTCTGGGCGACACGGAGACGCCTCCTCTCTGCTTGGAGGGCGAGAGGCCGTCCAGGTTGTCGCAGGAAGCTGACTCGGCCTGAGGGGGCGCCTCAAAGGCCGACTCCAGCCCGTCGCCGTGGGAGGCCGACTTCCTCGCCGGCGGGGGTCTCGGTTTGGATCTGCCCGTTCCGTCCATGTGAGCGTGATATCGGCTCCGGTCCCCGGCGGCGGGGTACCCGCCCCCGACCGCGCATCCCACCCCTCCGGTCTCCTGCACGTGCGGCTGCTGGGACTCTGCCCCCTGTGTGGCGGCGGGGTCCACCCCCTCGTTCAGCGGGGTCTTCCTGAAGCCCCAACGCTGCTTGTCGTAGCTTTTCCTCTCCTTGGCCAGGAGGGTCTGCAGGTAGATCATACGGAAACGCTCCTTGTTGACTTCCTGCTCCAGCCGCCTGATGGACGCCTTGCATCTCTCCAGCTCCTGTTCGATCCCCCCCACCGACCTCAGCTCCATCCTGGGGGGCTCCGACTCCGGGAACTGAGCCTTCCACGCCTCGATGAACCCCACCGGCTCCACCATGTCGGTGTGTGCGCTCCAGTCAAAGACGCTCACAACAATGGAGGACACTCCATGTCGCAAGAAAACATCCTTAAAGGACCGCGATCATCGTGGAAACGATTCCAGCATCGTTAAAAACGACTCCTGGGAGGAAAAGGTCCACAATGTGCAAGTGCTGCCGGTTTTCTGGCTTACCGCGGGATCAAATGTTGACTTGTGCGCGCAGAAAGCTCCTCCGAGTCCTTCCGGAGAATTCGGCAGCAATCTCAGGTGCGTCTGATGCTCCTTTGTACGCTCGAAGGAGAATCCAGTCACAAGGACGCGACGTTAGCGAGCGCCGCAGCGGACATGTTGATCAAGTCCGACTCGGCCCTTTTGCTCCGCGTTCCATTTTTCTCCGGCGTTCTTTGTTCATTTTATTCCATTTTTCCCTGCCGAACGCTTGCCGGGCCGCGATGGAGCAGCTGTGAGCTTTCACATCTCGCCATGAAGAAGAAGGAGAGGAAGAAGAAGAGTGGAGGCTGCAGGAGTGGGCGGGGCCAGGCCGGTCGGTCCGCTTCTTAAAGAGACAGTGTCGTCGCCGCGCGGTCACGTGATTGTGCCTCCCGCTTGCCTTTTTAAATTGACGTTGAATTCCACAATACAACATTTTCAAAACAAAACGTAGTTTTACTCGATACGATACGCCAAACGCGTGGATTTCCCCGCACTGTAGGAGCGTAGATGACGTCATGTGTTGTTGTTTTTCTCTTTTTGACTCAACACTGCCATCTAGCGGCCAGTCACGACACTCTCGTTAACGTTAACAGTAATTTGTTTGCATTAGCGTTTCTAATTTGCAAAAAAAATAAAAAATGTGGTTAAAAAATGTAATTATGTAATTAATCACTACGGGAACAATATATGTATATTTTAACGAAATAAACAGAAAATTATCATAGCTATTCTTGCCGGTCATTTTATTTCAAATTCTTGAATGCAAATCAAAAAACTGATTTCGGATCGTTTTTTCTATTTTCATTTCTGAAACAAAAGTTGGACAACTAATTAATGACGCTTTTTTTTAAAACGACAATAGGACGCCTGCTGAACAAAGATGAAGAAAAAGCTAAAATACTCCTTCCGGTTCAATTTGTCATCACACAGAGGATAACAACACATTTTTTTTCGATTTTTATTTCGAGTAAAATCCATAAAAAATAAAACAGCACGAAATCCAATTTTATGGCAATATTTTAATGAAAATCAACCTTTTTTTGTTTGTTTTAAAATCTGCCAAATATAATACAAATTAAAAAACGGACCTAATTTTATTTTTTGATTGGTCCCATAAGTTTCACGTAAATTAATATTGGACGGGGGGGGCACTGAATTACAACTTTGTCTAGTTTCCGTATTTTGATTTTATTTTATTATTATTTTTAGTTTTCATGGCACACATTTTCAGTCATGAGTATAGTTTTAGAAACAATACTGAACAATAATCATAAAGTTCTTTCCTGGTTCCAAGCACGCAACAATGTTGATCGTTTTATACAAAAAATCAGCAATATATATGTTTTGAAAAACAACAAAATCTCGTTGACATGCACAACTTGTGTTATTATGACAATGACGATAAAAAGGATTGATCGATCAAATAAAAATACGATTTGAAACACAAAAATAGAATTGGTAGTAAAGTGTAATGTTATTCTACAATAACTACATACAAACATTTGTTTTAATATATTTCATACAACCATTATAAAATAAAAAAATGTCAGCAGAAACTAAAAAAACACCAAAAACAGATTTATTGTTTTTAATAATCTGACACCGGAACCGGAAGTTGACGTCTACGACAAGACTGCGGACTGGCTTGTAGGCAAAAACTCTTGATTATTTATCCAAAATAAAAATCAAAACATTTTATTTATGGATTTAGTTTTTCTATTTGACACCAGAAAAGGTACAATGCTTTGTTTTTTAATTTCAATGATAGAGTTTCAAAATAAAATTCAAACAAAACGGGTATTCCTGTCTTTTTTTTTTTTTTTTTCAATAACTCAATCAAAAAATATATATTTATATTTCATTTCTAACTTCATACAACAAAAAAATAAAATCAACAGTGAGCAGAAAAGGGAAACAAATAGACGTTTCTTTATTTCCATACTTTTATGGGAACACCGGAACCGGAACTTTCAGTTTAGGACGAGTCTGCAGATGGTAAAAAAAAAGAAGAAAAAAGAGCGTGGTTTGGTGTCCTATGGTTATATATAAAACATAATCCATATCTATAAAGCATAATCGTCGTTCTCGTCTTTAAATAGAAACTTCCATAACATTTTTTTGTATAGCAAATCTTTCGAAGAGAAATGGATGGAAAAAGAACAGGTTTTTAATTTGTATTTGAAATCCTTAAACATTATAAAAAACAAAAAAATGCTCCACTTTTTATTTTGTTCGTTCTGTCAATCTCTTTTGTAAAATGGCTTTAATGTCTCTTCCCTTCTTGTTTTTGGTTATTTTGTTTCCTCTCTTATTGCCCCATTTTGTTTTGAAATTCTGCATTTGCGTTGATTTCTCATAATTGTAATGCCATGATTGTTAATGGATAAAGTGTTCTTCGGAACAAAAAAATAATAGTTACTTCTGGTTCCGGTGTCGGAATATAAAACAATTCAGTTTTGGTCAGTTTATTCGTGTCTGCTGACTTTTTTATTTTTTTTATTTATTTATTTTCATTTTTGTTGTTTGAAATATAAACTAAAACTTGTTTTCACATCTAGTTATTGTCTCCGTCACTGGAAAAGAAGAACGTTACGCTTTGATTTGATTTTCAGAAACCGGAATTTAATGTTTAAAACAATTTAGTTTTGGTCAGTATATTCCTTTCTTCAGACTAATTGTTTCAGTTTTGTTGTATGAAATATAAACAAAAACTTGTTTTCACATGTAGTTATTGTTTTTGTCACTGGAAAAGAAGAACGTTACGCTTTGATTTGATTTTTCAGAAACCGGAAGTTGATGTTTAAAACATTGTAGTTTTGGTCAGCTTATTCGTTTCTTCAGACTAATTGTTTCAGTTTTGTTGTATAAAATATAAACTAAAACTTGTTTTCACATGTAGTTATTGTCGTTGTCACTGGAAAAGAAGAACGTTACGCTTTGATTTTATTTTCAGAAACCGGAAGTTGATGTTTAAAACAATATCGTTTTGGTCAGTTTTTTTCGTTTCTTCAGACTAATTGTTTCAGTTTTGTTGTATGAAATATAAACAACAAAAAAATTCACCTGTAGTTATTGTCTTCGTCACTGAAAAAGAAGAACGTCACGCTTTGATTTTATTTTCAGAAACCGGAAGTTGATGTTTAAAACAATTAAGTTTTGGTCAGTTTTTTCGTTTCTTCAGACTAATTGTTTCAGTTTTGTTGCATGAAATATGAATTTAAATTTTTTTTTACAAGTAGTTATTGTCTTCGTCACTGGAAAATAAGAACGCTACGCTTTGTTTTTTTTTTCTGAAACCGGAAGTTGATTTTTAAAACAATTTAGTTTTGGTCAATTTATTCGTTTCTTCAGACTAATTGTTTCAGTTTTGTTGTATAAAATATAAACAAAAATGTGTTTTCACATGTAGTTATTGTCTTCATCACTGGAAAAGAAGAACGTTACGCTTTGATTTGATTTTCAGAAACCGGAAGTTGGTGTTTAAAACATTGTAGTTTTGGAATATTCATTTCTTTAGCTTATGATAATGATATTATTGTTACAACAATTATATTATTGTTATAATAATTATATAATTGTTATAATAGTGATATCATTGTTATAATGATAAACTCGTCATAATAGTGATATTACTGTCATATTATAGTAATGATATTATTGTTATAATAATGATATTATTGTTATAATAATGATATTATTGTTATGATAATGATATTATTCTTATAACAATGATATTATTGTTACGATAATGATATTATTGTTACAACAATGATATTATTGTTATAATAATTATATAATTGTTATAATAGTGATATTATTGTTATGATAATGATATTATTGTTATAATAAGGATATTATTCTTATAACAATTATATTATTGTTACGATAATGATATAATTGTTATAATAGTGATTTTATTGTTATAATGATATACTCGTCATAATAGTGATATTACTGTCATATTATAGTAATGATATTATTGTTATAATAATGATATTATTGTTATGATAATGATATTATTGTTACAAAAATGATATCATTGTTATAATAATTATATAATTGTTATAATAGTGATGTTATTGTTATAATGATATACTTGTCATAACAGTGATGTTACTGTCATATTATAGTAATGATATTTTTGTTATAATAATGATATTATTGTTATGATAATGATATTATTGTTATAATAACGATATTATTGTTATGATAATGATATCATTGTTATAATAATGATATCATTGTTATGATAATGATATTATTGTTACAACAATGATATTATTGTTATAATAATTATATAATTGTTATGATAGTGATATTATTGTTATAATGATATACTTGTCATAATAGTGATATTGCTGTCATATTATAGTAATGATATTATTGTTATAATAATCATATTATTGTTATGATAATGATAATATTGTTATAAAAATATTATTGTTATGATAATGATATTATTGTTATGATAATAATATCATTGTTATAATAATGATATAATTGTTATAATAGTGATATTATTGTTATAATGATATACTTGTCGTAATAATGATATTACTGTCATATTATAGTAAATATATGATTGTTATAATAATGATATTATTGTTATGATAATGATATTATTGTTATAATAATGATATTATTGTTATGATAATGATATCATTGTTAGAACAATTATAATATTGTTATAATAATTATATAATAGTTATAATAGTGATATTATTGTTATGATATACTTGTCATAATAATGATATTACTGTCATATTATAATAATAATATTATTGTTATCATAATGATATTATTGTTATGATAATGATAATATTGTTATAATAATGATATTATTGTTATGATAATGATAATATTGTTATAATAATGATATTATTGTTATGTTAATATCATTGTTATAATAATGATATTATTGTTATGATAATGATATTATTGTTATAATGATATTATTGTTATAATAATGATGTTATTGTTATAATAATTATATTATTGTTATGATAATGATATCATTGTTATAATGATATTATTGTTATGATAATATTATTGTTATAATAATGATATTATTGTTATAATAATGATATCATTGTTATGTTAATATCATTGTTATAATAATGATATTATTGTTATGACAATGATATTATTGTTATAATGATATTATTGTTATAATAATGATGTTATTGTTATAATAATTATATTATTGTTATGATAATGATATCATTGTTATAATGATATTATTGTTATGATAATATTATTGTTATAATAATGATATTATTGTTATAATAATGATATCATTGTTATAATAATGATATTACTGGAAAGCAAAGGTGTTGACCAAAGAGTGAGGAGAGAAGAGTTTCAATAAGATGTATTTACCAGAAAGCACACACCCTCTAATGGAACTACAGCCATCTTATTTTCTACAGGAAGTTGATGTTGATGTATGTATATTTCTGTTGGCCAGGCACCACATGTCACTTTGACGACCTCTAGGCGTTGCACGGATGTCCTTGAAACGAGAGAAGCGCTGGACGAGAAGAATCATCTCTCATCATCCCTCGTTTGGAGCAAAGTGTACAAAAAAAAAAAAGTCCTCGTCTCCAAACCTTCAGGAGTGGAATGTAAAAGTGCAGCTGGGGTCCGAGGAAGCTTTCAGTTCAGGAAGTCACCTTCTTCGCAGTCAGAAAATACAAGCAGGCAAGAACATTTGACCTTCTTCACAGGTGAAAAGTCAGAAAATAAAAGCAGGCAAGAACATTTTGACCTTCTTCACATGTTAAAAGTCAGAAAATAAAAGCAGGCAAGAACATTTTGACCTTCCCTGCCCGCTAACATGGAAGAAATGTGGACCATTCTTCTTGTGTTTCTATATTTGCTGCACAGAAATCATCTTGTTTGTGCACGCTAACATGTGTGTGTGTGTGTGTGTGTGTGTGTGTGTGTGTGTGTGTGTGTGTGTGTGTGTGTGTGTGTGTGTGTGTGTGTGTGTGTGTGTGTGTGTGTGTGTGTGTGTGTGTGTGTGTGTGTGTGTGTTCTTGTATTTCTACCCTTCTTGAGACACCGACAAGGAAAAGTACCTTCATATGAGGAAAAACCATTGCATCTAATAGAGAATGTCTCATTTGCACCCCCTGGTGGTGAAATATATCAAAATTAGGGTGGTCCCAAAAAGGGGGGATTTTTCCAAATTGACTGTGTGTCGCTTTTAAAAGTGTTCCCCCTCTGGTCAACATATGAAATAACAAGTGTGTGTAAAAAAAAAAAAAAAAATGTAAGTGCTCCCCCTCTGGCCAACATATGTAATAACAAGTGTGTGTAAACATTGAAATGCGCCCCCTTTGGCCAAAATAAATATGTATATAGAGACATACTGTAATAACTTGAAGTAAATAATTAATAAAAAAACTATTATTTTTTATATTTGCATAGTTTGTGTATATTATTAATGTTGTAAATACAAATTTGTATATGCCTAGAAAGGGTGGTCCTAAAGAGGTAGGCATTTTTCAGAGGTCTCAAGAAGGTAAGAAAGACAAGAAAGTGTGTGTGTGTGTGTGTGTGTGTGTGTGTGTGTGTGTGTGTGTGTGTGTGTGTGTGTGTGTGTGTGTGTGTGTGTGTGTGTGTGTTTCCTTGTATTAGTACCCTTCTTGAGACAACGACAAGGAAAAGTAGCTTCCGTATGAGGAGGTGTGAACAAGTGATGACATAAATCATGGTACCGATACGGAAAAAAACCATTGCATCTAATAGAGAATGTCTCATTTGCACCCCCTGGTGGTGAAATCTATCAAAATTAAGGTGGTCCCAAAAAGGAGGGATTTTTCACATTGACTGTATGTCGCTTTTAAAAGTGCTCCCCCTCTGGTCAACATATGAAATAACAAGTGTGTGTAAGAAATAGAAATGTGCCCCCTATGTCCAAAATTAATATGTATATAGTGACATACTGTAATAACTTGAAGTAAATAATTAATATAAAAAACCAATCACAAACAAAAAAAACAAAAAAAAATAACAAAAGTTTACCTTTTTTATATTTGCATAGTTTGTATATATTATTAATGTTGTAAATACAAATTTTTATATACCTAGAAAGGGTGGTCGTAAAGAGGTAGGCATTTTTCGGAGGTCTCAAGAAAGTAATAAAGACAAGAAAGTGTGTGTGTGTGTGTGGGTGTGTCTCGTTGTATTAGTACCTTTGTTGAGACACCGACAAGGAAAAGTAGCTTCCATATGAGGAGGTGTAAACAAGTGATGACATAAATCATGGTCCCAATACGGAAAAAACAATTGCATCTAATAGAGAATGTCTCATTTGCACCCCCTGGTGGTGAAATCTATCAAAATGAGGGTGGTCCCAAAAAGGAGGGATTTTTCAAATTGACTGTGTGTCACTTTTAAAAGTGCTCCCCCTTTGGTCAACATATGAAATAACAAGTGTGTGTAAGAAATTGAAATGCGCCCCCTTTGGCCAAAATAAATATGTATATAGTGACATACTGTAATAACTTGAAGTAAATAAGGAAGATTAAAAAACAAAACAATTACTAAAAGCTTACCTTTTTTATATTTGCATAGTTTGTATATATTAATAATGTTGTATATATCTAGAAAGGGTGGTCCTAAAGAGGTAAGCATTTTTCGGAGGTCTCAAGAAGGTAAGAAAGACAAGAAAGAGTGTGTGTGTGTGTGTGTGTGTGTGTGTGTGTGTGTGTGTGTGTGTGTGTGTGTGTGTGTGTGTGTGTGTGTGTGTGTGTGTGTGTGTGTGTGTGTGTGTGTGTGTGTGTGTGTGTGTGTGTGTGTGTACTTGTATTTCCATGAGAAATTGAAATGCGCCCCCTTTGGCCAAAATTAACTAAACAAATAAAATAATTATGTATGTAAAGACATACTGTAATAACGTGAGGTAAATAATGAAGATTAAAAACCAATTATAAACAAAAAATACAAATAAATAAACTAAAAGCAGTCTTTTTCTCACAATGTGTCGACTTCTTTCTTATAAAATTGGGAGCAAATAGTCATATTTTTTCTGCTTCTGTAATATTGCAATATTTTCTCGTAAAACTATTAATTTTTTTTAATGAAAATGATTACTTTTTAATGCAAAATTGTGACATTTGTCATATAAAATTTTGTCTTTTATCACAACATTGCCAATTTTTTTGTTGTTCTTGTAAAACAATGACATTTCTGGAGTAAAATTATGACTTTTATCATTTTGCCCAGTAAAATTCCGACTGTTATTATAATATTGCCAACATTTTCTTAAAAAATTGTGACTTTTGTCGACTCTTTTCATAAAATTGCCAAAATGTTAAGCTTTTCTTGCGAGACTGCGACTGTTATTGAGTAAAATTACAACTTTTATCACAAAATTGCACAAATGTTCAGTTTTTCTAGTAAAATTTTTGACTCGCGTCGAGTAAAATGAGGACTTTTATTATAATACTGCCACAATTGTAAGTTCTTCTTGTGAAATTGTGACCTGTTTTTTGTGAAATTCCAACAATTTTCACAACAAGCTTTTTTATATTTCTCAGGTCTCAAGAATGTAAGAAATATAAATAGAATAGAAATAGAATGTGTGTGTGTGTGTGTGTGTGTGTGTGTGTGTGTGTGTGTGTGTGTGTGTGTGTGTGTGTGTGTGTGTGTGTGTGTGTGTGTGTGTGTGTGTGTGTGTGTGTGTGTGTGTGTGTGTGTGTGTGTGTGTGTGTGTGTGTGTGTCACGTGGAGGTGCGACTCCGGCCGCCGCCTAAAATGCGTGCAGGTTGTCAGGAGAGCCAACCTGGAAGAGAGAAAGTGCAACATGAGCGAGAAGAAGCAGGTGAGCGTCTAAGGTGTGAAAGTGGAAAAAGTGCCTCCACACCAGCAGGGGGCAGCACACTGCACGCGTGGGGAAATACTCACTCCAGTGACACATCGGAAGGCGTTGAAAGAAGGAGAAGCACACACGTGTTGTCAATCATAATTAAAACATGTCAAACATAATCATAACATGTCAATCATAATTATATCATGTCAATCATAATGATAACATGTCAATCATAACGATAACATGTCAATCATAATTATAACATGTCAATCATAATTACATCATGTCAATCATAATGATAACATGTCAATCATAATTATAACATGTCAATCATAATTATATCATCCATCCATCCATCCATTTTCTACCGCTTGTCCCTTTTGGGGTTGCGGGGGGCGCTGGAGCCTATCTCAGCTGCATTCGTGTCAATCATAATGATAACATGTCAATCATAATTATATCATGTCAATCATAATGATAACATGTCAATCATAATTATATCATATCAATCATAATAACATGTCAATCATAACTGTCATGTCAATCATTATTACATCATGTCAATCATAATGATAACATGTCAATCATAATGATAATATGTCCATCATAATTATATCATGTCAATCATAATGATAACATGTCAATCATAATCATATCATGTCAATCATAATGCTAACATGTCAATCATAATTATATCATGTCAATCATAATGATAACATGTCAATCATAATTATATCATATCAATCATAATGATAACATGTCAATCATAACTGTTATGTCTATCATAATTTTAAACATGTCAATCATAATTACATCATGTCAATCATAATGCTAACATGTCAATCATAATTATATCATGTCAATCATCATTACATCATGTCAATCATAATGATAACATGTCAAACATAATTATATCTTGTCAATCATAATGATAACATGTCAATCATAATTATATCATGTCAATCATAATGATAACATGTCGATCATAATTATATCATGTCAATCATGATAACATGTCAATCATAATTACATCATGTCAATTATAATGATAACATGTCAATCATAATTATATTATGTCAATCATAATGATAACATGTCAATCATAACTGTCTTGTCAATCATAATTTTAAACATATCAATCATAATTACATCATGTCAATCATAATGATAACATATCAATCATAATTACATCATGTAAGTCATAATGATAACATGTCAATCATAATTATATCATGTCAATCATAATGATAACATGTCAATCATAATTACATCATGTCAATCATAATGATAGCATGTCAATCATAATTATATCATGTCAATCATAATGATAACATGTCAAACATAATTACATCATGTCAATCATGATAACATGTCAATCATAATTATATCATATCAATCATAATAATAACATGTCAATCATAATTATGTCATGTCAATCATAATGATAACATGTCAATCATAATGATAACATGTCAATCATAACTGTCATGTCAATCATACTTTTAAACATGTCAATCATAATTCTAACATGTTAACCATAATTTATCATGTCAATCATAACATGTCAATCATAATAATATGTCAATCACAATAAAATGTCAATCGTAATTATATCATGTCAATCATCATTCTAACATGTAAATCGTAATTCTAACATGTCAATTATAATTCTAACATCCATCCATCCATCCATCCATCTTCTACCGCTTGTCCCTTTTGGGGTGTCAATCATAATTGTATCATGTCAATCATAACTCTAACATGTCAATCATAATTCTATCACCACAATCGTAATCATAACAAGTCAATCACATTTCTGATATCCACCCATTTTCTACCGCTTGTTACATGTCAATCATAATGATAACATGTCAATCATAATTATAACATCCATCCATCCTCCCATTTTCTACCGCTTGTCTCTTTTGGGGCCGCAGGGGGGGTGCTGGAGCCTATCTCAGCTGCATTCGGGCGGAAGGCGGGGTACACCATGGACAAGTCGCCACCTCATCACAGGGCCAACATGTAGTTAATTATAACATGACAATCATAATTCTATCGTCAACTAAAAACTATAATAGACAAGTTTTGATATAGTTGGAGTCTAGTTATATTAATAACATGTTAATAACTTGAAAAAAAACTATAATAGACAAGTTTTGATATAGTTGGAGTCTAGTTATATTAATAACATGTTAATAACTTAAAAAAATATAATAGACACGTTTTGATATAGTTGGGTCTAGTTACTATTAACATGTTTATTATATGGTAATAACTGGAAACTATGATGACACGTTTTGATATAGTCAGTCTAGTTACTATTAACATGTTTATTACATGTTAATAGCTAAAAACTATAATAGACAAGTTATGATATAGTTGGGGTGTAATTACTATTAATAACATGTTAATTACATGTTAATAACTAAAACTATAAAGACAAGTTATTATATTGTTGGGGTCTAGTTACTATTAATAAAACTTAACATGTTAATTACATGTTAATAACTAAAAACTATAAAGACAAGTTTTGATACAGTTGGGGTCTAGTTATGATTAACATGTTAATAACTAAAAACTATAATAGACTGATATAGTTGGGGGTCTAGTTACTATTAAAATGTTTATTACATGTTAATAACTGAAAACTATGACAAGTTTTGATATAGTTGGTCTACTTACTATTAACATTACATAAAAACTATAAGAGACAAGTTTTGATATAGTTGGTCTACTTACTATTAACACTGCATAAAAACTATAATAGACAAGTTTTGATATAGTTGGTCTACTTACTATTAACATTACATAAAAACTATAATAGACACGTTTTGATATAGTTGGTCTACTTACTATTAACATTACATAAAAACTATAATAGACAAGTTTTGATATAGTTGGTCTACTTACTATTAACATTGCATAAAACTATAATAGACAAGTTTTGATATAGTTGGTCTACTTACTATTAACATTGCATAAAAACTATAAGAGACAAGTTTTGATATAGTTGGTCTACTTACTATTAACACTGCATAAAAACTATAATAGACAAGTTTTGATATAGTTGGTCTACTTACTATTAACATTACATAAAAACTATAATAGACACGTTTTGATATAGTTGGTCTACTTACTATTAACATTACATAAAAACTATAATAGACAAGTTTTGATATAGTTGGTCTACTTACTATTAACACTGCATAAAAACTATAATAGACAAGTTTTGATATAGTTGGTCTACTTACTATTAACATTGCATAAAAACTATAATAGACAAGTTTTGATATAGTTGGTCTACTTACTATTAACATTACATAAAAACTATAATAGACAAGTTTTGATATAGTTGGTCTACTTACTATTAACATTACATAAAAACTATATTAGACAAGTTTTGATATAGTTGGTCTACTTACTATTAACATTACATAAAAACTATAATAGACACGTTTTGATATAGTTGGTCTACTTACTATTAACATTGCATAAAAACTATAATAGACAAGTTTTGATATAGTTGGGGTCTAGTTACTATTAACATTACATAAAAACTATGATAGACAAGTTTTGATATAGTTGGTCTACTTACTATTAACATTGCATAAAAACTATAATAGACACGTTTTGATATAGTTGGTCTACTTACTATTAACATTACATAAAAACTATGATAGACAAGTTTTGATATAGTTGGTCTACTTACTATTAACATTGCATAAAACTATAATAGACAAGTTTTGATATAGTTGGGGTCTAGTTACTATTAGTAACATGTTAATTACATGTTAGTAACTAAAACTATAAAGACAAGTTTTTATATAGTTGGGAGTCTAGTTACTATTAATAACATGTTAATTACATGTTAATAAAACTATAATAGACT
Organism: Entelurus aequoreus; assembly: GCF_033978785.1. Lineage (NCBI taxonomy): Eukaryota > Metazoa > Chordata > Actinopteri > Syngnathiformes > Syngnathidae > Entelurus > Entelurus aequoreus. The sequence continues at coordinate 64,917,127 of NC_084738.1, read as the reverse complement.
GATGTAGTTGGGTATAGTTACTATTAACATGTATATTACATGTTGACAAGTTTTGATATAGTTGGGAGTCTAGTTACTATTAATAACATGTTAATTACACGTTAATAAAACTATAATAGACTGATGTAGTTGGAGTCTAGTTACTATTAACATGTATATTACATGTTAACTGAAAACTGACAAGTTTTGATATAGTTGGGGTCTAGTTATGATTAACATGTTAATTACATGTTAACTTAAAACTAATAGACTGATGTAGTTGGGGGTCTAGTTACTATTAATAACATGTTTATTACATGTTAACAGAAAACTATAATAGACTGATGTAGTTGGGTCTAGTTACTGTTAACATGTTTATTACATGTTAATAACTGAAAACTATGACAAGTTTTGATATAGTTGGGGTCTTGTTACATAAATAACATGTTAATTACATATTAACTTAAAGGCCTACTGAAAGCCACTACTACCGACCACGCAGTCTGATAGTTTATATATCAATGATGAAATCTTAACATTGCAACACATGCCAATACGGCCGGGTTAACTTATAAAGTGCAATTTTAAAATTCCCGCCACACTTCCGGTTGAAAAACTCCTTTGGATATGATTTATGCGCGTGACGTCACAAAAGCAACGGAAGTGGTTGGACCCCATCGGACCCGATAGAAAAGCCTCTTGTTTTCTTCGACAAAATTCCACAGTATTCTGGACATCTGTGTTGGTGAATCTTTTGCAATTTGTTTAATGAACAATGGAGGCTGCAAAGAAGAACGGTGTAGGTGGGATCGATCGGTGTCTTAGCGGCTAAGTACAATACTTACGCAACACAACAAGGACTACTTACTACGCCTAGCTGATGCTTGCCGCCAAACCCACGGATGAAGTCCTTCGTCGCGCCGTTGATCGCTGGAACGCAGGTGAGCACGGCTGTTGATGGGAAGATGAGGGCTGGCTGGCGTAGGTGGAGCGCTAATGTTTTATCATAGTTCTGTGAGGTCCGGTTGCTAAGTTGCTAAATTAGCCTTAGCGTCGTTAGCAACAGCATTTTTAAGCCTTACCAGGCTGAGAATTTTTAACCGTGTAGTTACATGTACATGGTTTAATAGTATTGTTGGTCTTCTGTCCATCCTTCCAGTCAGGGGTTTATTTATTTTGTTTCTATCTTCATTTGAGAACGATGCTAGCACGTTAGCTCAGTAGCTAAGTGTGTCACCGATGTATTGTCTTGGAGATAAGTCACTTTAAATGTCCATTTCGCGTGCTCGACTCTCATTTTCAAGAGGATATAGTATCCGAGGTGGTTTGAAATACAAATCCGTGATCTACAATAGAAAAAGGAGAGAGTGTGGAATCCAATGAGCCAGCTTGTACCTAAGTTACGGTCAGAGCGAAAAAAGATACGTCCATCACTGCCTCTCAAGTCCTTCACTGTAACGTTCCTCATCTACGAATCTTTCATCCTCGCTCAAATTAATGGGGTAATCGTCACTTTCTCGGTCCGAATCTCTCTCGCTCCATTGTAAACAACGGGGAATTGTGAGGAATACTAGCTCCTGTGACGTCACGATACTTCCGGTACAGGCAAGGCTTTTTTTTATCAGCGAGCAAAAGTTGCGAACTTTATCGTCGATTTTCTCTACTAAATCCTTTCAGCAAAAATATGGCAATATCGCGAAATGATCAAGTATGACACATAGAATGGATCTGCTATTCCCGTTTAAATAAAAAAAAATCATTTCAGTAGGCCTTTAAAACTAAGACTGATATAGTTGGGGTCTAGTTACTATTATTAACATGTTAATTACATGTTAACTGAAAACTATGACACGTTTTGATATAGTTGGGGTCTAGTTATGATTAACATGTTAAAACTATAATAGACTGATGTAGTTGGGTCTAGTTACTATTAATAACATGTTTATTACATGTTAATTACTGAAAACTATGACAAGTTGATATAGTTGGGGTCTAGTTATGATTAACATGTTAACTTAAAACTAATAGATTGATATAGTTGGGGGTCTAGTTACTATTAATAACATGTTGATTACATGTTAACTTAAAACTAATAGATTGATATAGTTGGGGGTCTAGTTACTATTAATAACATGTTGATTACATGTTAACTTAAAACTAATAGATTGATATAGTTGGGGGTCTAGTTACTATTAATAACATGTTGATTACATGTTAACTGAAAACTATGACACATTTGGATATAGTTGGGGTCTAGTTGTTAACATGTTAATTACATGATGTTAATAAAACTATAATAGACTGATGTAGTTGGAGTCTAGTTACTATTAACATGTTTATTACATGTTAACAACTGAAAACTGACAAGTTTTGATATAGTTGGGGTCCAGTTGTTATAAACATGTTAATTACATGTTAACTTAAAACTAATAGACTGATATAGTTGTGGGGGTCTAGTTACTATTAATAACATGTTTATTACATGTTAATAACTGAAAACTGACAAGTTGATATAGTTGGGGTATAGTTATGATTAACAGGTTAATAAAAATATAATATAGACTGATGTAGTTGGGGTCTAGTTACCTTTAACATGTTTATTACATGTTAACTGAAAACTATGACAAGTTTTGATATAGTTGGGGTCTAGTTATGATTAACATGTAAATTACATGTTAATAAAACTATAATAGACTGATGTAGTTGGGGTCTTGTTACTATTAATAACATGTTTATTACATGTTAATAACTAAAAACTATGACAAGTTGATATAGTTGGGGTCTAGTTATGATTAACATGTAATTACACGTTGATAAAACTAATAGACTGATGTAGTTGGGGGTCTAGTTACTATTAACATGTTTATTACATGTTAATTGAAAATTGACAAGTTTTGATATAGTTGAGTCTAGTTATATTAACATGTTAATTATATGTTAACTTAAAACTAATAGAGAAGTTTTGATATAGTTGGGGCCTAGATACTATTAATAACATGTTTATTACATGTTAATAACTGAAAACTAAAGTTTGATATAGTTAGGGTCTAGTTATTGTTTATTTCATGTTAACTGAAAACTAAGGTTTGATATAGTTGGGGTCTAGTTATTAATGTTTATTACATGTTAATAACTGAAAACTATGACAAGTTTTGATATAGTTGGGGTCTAGTTATGATTAATATGTTAACTACTTGTTAATAACTGAAAACTAATAGACTGATATAGTTGGGGTCTAGTTATGATTAACATGTTAACTTAAAACTAATACTGATATAGTTGGGGGTCTAGTTACTATTATTAACATGTTTATTACATGTTAACTGAAAACTATGACACGTTTTGATATAGTTGGGGGTCTAGTTACTATTATTAACATGTTTATTACATATTAACTGAAAACTGACAAGTTTTGATATAGTTAGGGTCTAGTTACTATTAATTACATGTTAATAACAAAAACATAATTGAAACAGACCAAACAATGTATTGGGACTAGTGTCAGGTTATGAATATTGAAACTATACAAACACATCAACAAGTGATGAGGACAAGGGGGCGGGGCAAGTTGCCACAGGTGAGTTGAAGGTGTGGTGAGCGCAGGAATTCATTTGAATAAAGACAGAAAAGACTTTGATTCAAAGGTTCATGAGTGTATTTTGGCCTTCAAAGTAAAAAACAAAAAAAAAGACAAGTTTAGGGAATATTTGTCATCTTTTCTAGTCATGTTTGTGGTCCAAGTCCTTTGAATCAAGCGCAAATAATAAACATCATGTGAGGAAATGAAAGGTGTGGAATGGTTGAAGGTGAGGTGCACACCTGGGACGAGCACACAACACTTGCTGAGGTAGTAGTGCTGGTGTCAGGGCACACCACCTTGCCATCACCAGGGAAATGAGCAACCACTTCTGGAACGTCACACGCACACTTCCTGCCCCCCCCCCCCCCCCCCCCCCCCCCCCGCACGACAAGGAAGGACACGACTTTGGTCCCACACGCTTGTTAAAAAAACAAACAACAAAACAAAAACGGCTGAATTGCATAAAATAGTGTTCACTCTCTGTACAGATCAACCTTTTTCTGCTGGGCCCTTCTTGTGTTTCATAAGGAGAATAAACAATAATAATAATAATAATAATAATTGGTGTGGTGACGCTGTACACGGGCCAGGGATAAAAGTTAAAAAGGCAGAAGTCATATTCACGTCAAAGGAAATCTAGACTATGCAAGACAACAAGTGCCTTGTCAGCACATTTAGAGTATTGGAGCTGCTCCTGCACACACACACATACACGCACACACACACATGCACACGTGGAGTGGGCGAGGGGGGTGGGGGGAGGGTATGAAGGCGGTGCAGGTGAGCAAAGGTGGGGGAGTGACGGCGCCTGTCAGGTGAGTCAGGACCAGAACATGTGGGCCATGTTAGTGTCGGTGCTGTAGACCCAGAGCAGCAGAGGCAGGCAGACGGCCATGAAGGGCCAGGAGATGCCTTCCAGACATGCAGACAGGCAGCACGCCTTGGACTTGTTGTCCTCCACGTCTTTACCCGCCTCCAGGTAGTTCCTGGCAGAGAACTTCAGCACCTCGTCCAGCAAGATGACCGGCAGGGAGATCTTCAGCACCACCAGCCACTGGGTCAGGTTGAGGGGCGTGATCTGGAAGATCATCTGCGGAGACACCACATCTCACTGCTCTTTGTGGGGACACATCGCTTCTGTATCGCCACGGGCTATGTGCTCGCATGGAAAATGTGTGATATTATGTGCGATACAAGCAGTGCTGCAACGGGTTTACTTGTGTGTGATATCACTCCACAGTGGAGTGTTTTAAGTCTCGTCTTAAGACCCACTTTTATTCTTTGGCTTTTAACACTACGTGAGTCGTGTGGTCTTCTGTCTTCTGTTGTCCTCTGTGTTTTTTTTTTTAAATAAATTTTTATGTCTATTTTACTGTTTTAATTGGTTTTACCCTTTAAAATCGTTTTTAATCATATTTATTTTTTATATTGTCTCTGTATTGGTTTTCTATTCATTTATTCTTTGTTTTATTCAGTCATTGGTGTAGCATAATATTGTTTTTAATATTGTTTTTAATATGGCTGTGCAGCACTTTGGAAACATTCTTGTTGTGTAAATGTGCTATATAAATAAAGTGGATTGGATTGGATCATGTGCAATACAAGCAGTCATGCAGCGTGTTCATTGTGTGTGATATCATGTGCGATACAAGCAGTCTTGCATCGTGTTTGTGTGTGATATCATGTGCAATAGAAGCAGTCCTGCAGTGTTTACTTGTGTGTGATTATCATGTGCGATACAAGCCGTCCTGCAGTGTGTTTACTTGTGTCTGATATCATGTTTGATACGAGCAGTCCTGCAGTGTGTTTACTTGTGTGTGATATCATGTGCGATACAAGCAGTCCTGCAGTGTGTTTCCTTGTGTATGATATCATGTTTGATACGAGCAGTCCTACAGTGTGTTTACTTGTGTGTGATATCATGTGCGATACAAGCAGTCATGCAGCGTGTTCATGGTGTGCGATATCATGTGCGATACAAGCAGTCCTGCATCCTGTTTGTGTGTGACATGTGCAATAGAAGCAGTACTGCAGTGTTTACTTGTGTGTGATATCATGTGCGATACAAGCAGTCCTGCAGTGTGTTTACTTGTGTATGAAATCACGTTTGATACGCGCAGTCCTGCAGAGTGTTTACGTGTGTTGGATATTGTGTGCTATATAAGCAGTCCTGCTCAGTGTTTACTTGGATGTGATATAGTATAGTGTGCGATACAAGCAGTCCTGCAGCGTGTTTACTTGGGTGTGATATCATGTGCGATACGAGCAGTCCTGCAGTGTTTACTTGTGTGATATCATGTGCGATGCAAGCAGTCAAGCAGCGTGTTCATTGTGTGTGATATCATGTGCGATACAAGCAGTCCTGCATCGTGTTTGTGTGTGACATCATGTGCAATAGAAGCAGTCCTGCAGTGTTTACTTGTGTGTGATATCATGTGCGATACAAGCAGTCCTGAAGTGTGTTTACTTGAGTATGATATCATGTTCGATACAAGCAGTCCTGAAGTGTGTTTACTTGAGTATGAAATCACGTTTGATACGTGCAGTCCTGCAGAGTGTTTACGTGTGTGGGATATCGTGTGCGATATAAGCAGTCCTGCTAAGTGTTTACTTGGATGTGATATAGTATAATGTGCGATACAAGCGGTCCTGCAGCGTGTTTACCGGTACTTGTGTGTGATATCATGTGCTATATAAGCAGAGTGTTTACTTGTGTGTGTGATATAATGTGCGATATAAGCAGTGTTTACTTGTGTGTGTGTGTGTGATATCATGTGCGATATAATCATAGCGTTTACTTGTGTGTGTGTGTGATATCATGTGCGATATAAGCAAAGTGTTTACTTGTACAAAGCTGCAGACAGTTAATTTCCTTCAGTAAACACACATTATTCTATTCTACTAGTCATTTACAAAAGGTAAGATGCTATGCTATAGGCGCCAGCATAATCCTAGACATAGGTCACAATGGTTGAACTATAAAACATGACAAATAGTCCAAAGAGTGAAATGGTTGCCTGTCATGATCATGACAACATTTTGCGGGGACTACTTAGTGCAGACCAAGTGTCTCCATTGTAAACATGTTTGGTATTAGTGAACAGTTTCTTACTGGAAGAGGCTCCACATAGAGGATGAGGAAGTGCAAGGACATGGACAGACAGATAGCCCCCAGCAGCCACACGTTCTCCCATGGAGGCATACGCAGCAGAGACTGGTTCTCAGACACGCTGTGGACATAAACACACCTTTACCATCACATTGCTCCTAACATAACTGTCATCATATATATGATAAACAACGTTTATCATAACACTGCTTCACACTTAACCATGATATACATGATATATAACTGGAGGGAAAGGGCGATCAGTGCGCCTGCAGGAGCAAAAGTCACCGCCGCTGTCCATGGAACTGAGGACGAGCACCAGCATGGGCGGGGCATGTGCAGACGGCGAGACACAGCTGGCAGGTGATTAGATTTCACAGGTGGTACGTGTTAATCTAATCATCTGTTGTCTTTAACAGTAAGCGGCCGGGAGCAGAGCAAGAGAGAGGATTGGGAGTGACGGCAACGTCACGACATGCCGAAATTTTTTTGGAAAAATCTTGTTAAAAACATTAAAACTTTGTTAAACCTGCACACTTGGCTCTTGTACCGTGTCTACAGTGGAGCTGCTAGGAAGCGAGTTCCACAATAACATGGATACATTTATAATAACACTGCTTCAAACTTAAGTTTCATTATATATATGATGTATAACATGAATGATACATTCATCATAACACTGCTTCAAACTTAAGTTTCATTTTTCATCATATATATTGTGTACAACATGAATGATACATTTATCATAACACTGCTTCAAACATAACTTTCATCATATATATGATATATAACTGTGCTTTTTGTGTCAAATAAATGTTTGTTGATTAAATGCAAAACTCCTCACATTTATTTGTGCAATACATCTTTGGACAATTTTCACCAGTATTTTAAGGTCAAAGCATAATAATTGTCTAAATGTATCAATAAGTGTTTTAAGTACATTATGCTTGTGTAAGGTACTTTTTTGAAACCTTTATTTTGTTAGCGCAGTCAGACCCGATGTGGCGCACTGCGCTATTATTGTGAAGGGGGGGGGAGTGCGCTTTGCTGTTGTTCTCAGCTTGACGAGTAAAGAGGCAACTTAAGGCTGTAAAAAAAAAGAGAGCGAGAGCCTCTCAAGTTGCGACTACTGTTTGTACATTGATCTTATATCCATGATGTCGCTCACAACAACACAAGCAGATGAGATGTGTTGTGTGTATGGATTGTTCTCGCTAGCTTTAGCTTCCTAGTTTAGTCGATTATTTAGTTTAGGGCAGAGCGACAGAATGTCGGGGAGGATTGAGCGCTACAGACACATTATTTTCCCAAACAAATGTTCCTTGTCCTCACAATGACAACATTTCACATACTTTTAAGTCAATTTGGCCAAATATGTGACTCAGTCTACGGTTATGTGAAAGCGGAAATCCAATGCCTTATTTTTTTTGTTAAGTTTAGTGATTGTTAATTATGCATGCTAACGTTGTGTCAAAAAATAAAACAGTAACCATGGTGACATCCAAAAACTTCTAGTAGACATGCTCTTTTTTTACTCATTCGCTTCTCACCTGTTTCACCGTCACAAGCACAGGAATTTGCATGCACGTTGTGTGGCACATCAATAGTTTTTTTCCCTTCGATTGTTATATTTTCATAATCGCGAGAAGCCATAAATCAAAACATTTTATTTTGATTAATTTTCAAACTTTGAGCTGTGGGGAATTTTGCCTCATTAGTCTTTGAAAAACATGATGGTAAACAGCACACCTGCTTAAAAACGTAACCGTGAAGAACACACCTGTTTAAAGTACTTTAAAAACAAAGTAATGGTGAAGAGCACACCCTTTTAAAGTACTTTAAAAACAAAGTAATGGTGAAGAGCACACCTTTTTAAAGTAAATTACAACCATAACGGTGAAGAGCACACCTGTTTAAAGTATTTGAAAACAAAGTAATGGTGAAGAGCACACCTGTTTAAAGTATTTTAAAACAATAATAACGGTAAAGAGCACACCTGTTTAAATTAAAAACATAGTAACGGTGAAGAGCACACCTGTTTAAATTAAAAACATAGTAACCGTGAAGAGCACACCTGTTTAAAGTAAATTAAAAACACGGTGAAGAGCACACCTGTCTAAAGTAAATTAAAAACATAGTAACGGTGAAGAGCACACCTGTTTAAAGTAAATTAAAAACATAATAATGGTTAAGAGCACACCTGTTCAGAGCGTTGCACATCTCAATGGTGACCAGCACTGACAAGGCCATGGTCATTGGGTAAGGAGACTCAAACACTTTACAGTCCAGACCCTGGAAGTCAGGACTGTCTGGACCACACTGCAGGAAGTGGCTCTGTAAACAACAACAAACATCATCATCAGTGTTTGTTAACGTGATGACGATTAGGCATGTATTTCATACCAGTTGGTAAAATGTGATCCTTGGTCCGTCTTCAGCAGCAACAAACCACCAGGCAGCAGCACCCACAGTGGCAGCACCAACATAACCTACAAAAACATGAACAATTATTATTATTATACACGTCATGGGGAAACTGTTGACTTAAATGTGCATCTGTAAGTGCTGCTGTGTTGATTAACAAGTAGAAATGATTACATCCGATGGCCAGGTATCGGAAGAACAGCCATCCAGAGATGAGGGGCTCGCGAGCGTTGCGAGGGGATTTGTTCATGATGTCCAGGTCTGGCGGGTTGAAGCCCAGAGCGGTGGCTGGCAGCCCGTCAGTCACCAGGTTGACCCACAGGAGCTGCACTGGAATGAGAGCTTCGGGGAAGCCCAGAGCCGCCGTCAGGAAGATGCTGCACACAAACAAGACCAGCAGGGACTGGATGAGGACAACAAATACTGCACTTTATGTGCATGATAAGAAGAATACTGCACTTTATGTGCATGATGGGAAGAATACTGCACTTTGTGTATAATAGGAATAATACTACAATTTATGTACATGATAGGAGGAATACTGCACTTTATGTGCATAATTGGAGGAATACTGCAGTTTATGTGCATGATAAGAATACTGCATTTTATGTGTATGATAGGAAGAATACTGCACTTTATGTGTATGATAGGAAGAATACTGCACTTTATGTGCACGATAAGAAGAATACTGCACTTTACGTGCATGATACGAAGACTACTGCAGTTTATAATTAAATGATAAATGGGTTATACTTGTATAGCGCTTTTCTACCTTCAAGGTACCTAAAGCCCTTTGACAGTATTTCCACATTTACCCATTCACACACACATTCACACACTGATGGCGGGAGCTGCCATGCAAGGCGCTAACCAGCAGCTATCAGAGGCAAAGGGTGAAGTGTCTTGCCCAAGGACACAACGGACGTGACTAGGAAGGTAGAAGGTGGGAATTGAACCCCAGTAACCAGCAACACTCCGATTGCCGTCCCGTTTATGTGCATGATATGACGAATACTGCAGTTTATGTGCACGATAGGAAACATACTGCAGTTTATATGCATGATAGGAGGAATACTGCAGTTTATATGTATGATAGGAGGAATACTGCAGTTTATGTGCATTATAGGAATAATACTGCAGTTTATGTGCATGATAGGCATAATACTGCAGTTTAGGTGCATGATAGGAATAATACTGCAGTTTAGGTGCATGATAGGAAGAATATTGCATGGTAGGAAGAATACTGCATGATAGGACGAATACTGCAGTTTATGTGCATGATGAGAATATTACTTCAATGTAAGTGCATGATGAGAGTACTGCAGTAGTACTTCAGTTTATGTGCATGATGAGAGTACTGAAGTAGTACTTCAGTGTACTGAAGTAGTACTTCAGTGTAAGTGCATGATGAGAGTACTGCAGTGGTACTTCAGTGTAAATGCATGATGAGTACTGCAGTAGTACTTCAGCGTAAATGAATGATGAGAGTACTGCAGTAGTACTTCAGTGTAAGTGCATGATGAGAATACTGCAGTAGTACTTCAGTTTATGTGCATGATGAAAGTACTGCAGTAGAACTTCAGTGTAAGAGCATGGTGAGAGTACTGCAGTAGTACTTCAATCTAAGTGCATGATGAGAGTACTGCAGTAGTACTTCAGTGTAAGAGCATGATGAGAGTACTGCAGTAGTACTCCAATCTAAGTGCATGATGAGAGTACTGCAGTAGTACTCCAATCTAAGAGCATGATGAGAGTACTGCAGTAGTACTTCAGTGTAAGAGCATGATGAGAGTACTGCAGTAGTACTTCAGTGTAACAGCATGATGAGAGTACTGCAGTAGTACTTCAGTGTAAGAGCATGATGAGAGTACTGCAGTAGTACTTCAGTGTAAGAGCATGATGAGAGTACTGCAGTAGTACTTCAGTGTAAGTGCATGATGAGAGTACTGCAGAAGTACTTCAGTCTAAGTGCATGATGAGAGTACTGCAGAAGTACTTCAGTCTAAGTGCATGATGAGAGTACTGCAGAAGTACTTCAGTGTAAGAGCATGATGAGAGTACTGCAGTAGTACTTCAGTGTAAGAGCATGATGAGAGTACTGCAGTAGTACTTCAGTGTAAGTGCATTGTGAGAGTACTGCAGTAGTACTTCAGTGTAAGAGCATGATGAGAGTACTGCAGTAGTACTTTAGTGTAAGTGCATGGTGAGAGTACTGCAGTAGTACTTCAGTGTAAGTGCAGAGAGAACCTACCAGACAACCTCTCCAACGTTGGAGGAGATGAGGTATCTGATGAACTGCTTCATGTTGTTGTAGATGGCTCGACCTTCCTCCACAGCAGCCACGATGGTAGCAAAGTTGTCGTCAGCCAGCACCATCTCGGAGGCCGTCTTTGCGACCGCCGTGCCCGAGCCCATGGCGATGCCGATCTCCGCCTTCTTGAGAGCGGGGGCGTCGTTCACGCCGTCGCCGGTCTGATAGGCGAGAAGCACCACAACAGTTAGGTAACACCACAGGCTGACAACATGTCTCTCACCATGGCCGTGATCTCATCGTAGGACTGCAGGTACTCCACAATCTTGGACTTGTGGGACGGCTCCACGCGGGCAAAGCATCGAGCCTTGACCACCGCCTCCCTTTGTGCCGAAGGGGACAGATCGTCAAACTCCCGGCCGGTGAACGCCATGCTGGACACGTCGTCATCCTCTCCGAAAATACCGATGCGTCTGCAAATGGCGACTGCTGTGCCTGAAGTGAGGCGGAGAGCAGATGATTGACATCTTCTGACAGCATTTTGGTCTTGGGGACAGTCCGAGTACAAGAGCACATACCTTTGTTGTCACCCGTGATCATAATGACACGAATGCCTGCCAGACGGCAAAGTCTAATGGAAGCTGCCACCTCCGCCCGAGGAGGGTCCAACATGCCCACGCAGCCCACAAACGTTAGATCAGTCTGGGATGGAAACACAAGATGATGTAGTTCATGTGAGTTAGTAGTACTTTGCTCATACCCAATGAAACAAGTTGATGTAGTTCATGTGAGTTAGTAGTACTTAGTCCATATGCAATGAAACAAGATGATGTAGTGCATGTCAGTTAATATTAGTACTTACTTCATACACAATGAAAAACAAGATGATGTAGTCCATGTGAGTTAATAGTAGTACTTAGTTTATACACAATGAAACACAAGATGATGTAGTCCATGTGAGTTAATAGTACTTCATACGCAATGAAACAAGATGATGTAGTCCATGTGAGTTAATAGTACTTACTTCATACGCAATGAAACAAGATGATGTAGTCCAAGTGAGTTAATAGTACTTACTTCATACGCAATGAAACAAGATGATGTAGTTCATGTGAGTTAATAGTAGTACTTACTTCATACACAATGAAAAACAAGATGATGTAGTCCATGTGAGTTAATAGTAGTACTTAGTTTATACACAATGAAACACAAGATGATGTAGTCCATGTGAGTTAATAGTACTTACTTCATACGCAATGAAACAAGATGATGTAGTCCATGTGAGTTAATAGTACTTACTTCATACGCAATGAAACACAAGATGATGTAGTCCATGTGAGTTAATAGTACTTATTTCATATGCAATGAAACAAGATGATGTAGTCCAAGTGAGTTAATAGTACTTACTTCATACGCAATGAAACAAGATGATGTAGTTCATGTGAGTTAATAGTAGTACTTAGTTTATACACAATGAAACAAGATGATGTAGTCCATGTGAGTTAATAGTAGTACTTCATACGAAATGAAACACAAGATGATGTAGTCCATGTGAGTTAAAAGTACTTAGTCCATACGCAATGAAACACAAGATGACGTAGTCCAAGTGAGTTAATAGTACTTACTTCATACGCAATGAAACACAAGATGATGTAGTCCAAGTGAGTTAATAGTAGTACTTAGTTTATGCACAATGAAACACAAGATGATGTAGTCCATGTGAGTTAATAGTAGTACTTCATATGAAATGAAACACAAGATGATGTAGTCCATGTGAGTTAATAGTAGTACTTCATACGAAATGAAACACAAGATGATGTAGTCCATGTGAGTTAAAAGTACTTAGTCCATACGCAATGAAACACAAGATGATGTAGTTCATGTGAGTTAATAGTAGTACTTAGTTCATACGCAATGAAACAAGATGATGTAGTTCATATGAGTTAATAGCGGTACTTAGTTTATACACAATGAAACACAAGATGATGTAGTCCATGTGAGTTAAAAGTACTTAGTCCATACGCAATGAAACAAGATGATGTAGTTCATGTGAGTTAATAGTACTTACTTCATACGCAATGAAACACAAGATGATGTAGTCCATGGGAGTTAGTAGTACTTACTTCATACGCAATGAAACACAAGATGATGTAGTCCATGTGAGTTAATAGTACTTACTTCATACGCAATGAAACACAAGATGTAGTCCATGTGAGTTAATAGTACTTACTTCATACGCAATGAAACACAAGATGATGTAGTCCATGTGAGTTAATAGTACTTACTTCATACGCAATGAAACACAAGATGATGTAGTCCATGTGAGTTAATAGTACTTCATACGCAATGAAACACAAGATGATGTAGTCCATGTGAGTTAATAGTACTTACTTCATACGAAATGAAACAAGATGATGTAGTTCATGTGAGTTAATAGTAGTACTTAGTTTATACACAATGAAACACAAGATGATGCAGTCCATGTGAGTTAATAGTAGTACTTCATACGAAATGAAACACAAGATGATGTAGTCCATGTGAGTTAATAGTAGTACTTCATACGAAATGAAACACAAGATGATGTAGTCCATGTGAGTTAAAAGTACTTAGTCCATACGCAATGAAACACAAGATGATGTAGTTCATGTGTTAATAGTAGTACATAGTTCATACGCAATGAAACACAAGATGATGTAGTTCATATGAGTTAATAGCGGTACTTAGTTTATACACAATGAAACACAAGATGATGTAGTCCATGTGAGTTAAAAGTACTTATTCCATACGCAATGAAACAAGATGAAGTAGTTCTTGTGAGTTAATAGTCCTTCATAGGCAATGAAACAAGACGATGTAGTTCATGTGAGTTAATAGTACTTACTTCATAGGCAATGAAACAAGACGATGTAGTTTATGTGAGTTAATAGTACTTACTTCATAGGCAATGAAACAAGACAATGTAGTTCATGTGAGTTAATAGTACTTACTTCATAGGCAATGAAACAAGACAATGTAGTTTATGTGAGTTAGTAGTACTTACTTCATAGGCAATGAAACAAGACGATGTAGTTTATGTGAGTTAATAGTACTTACTTCATAGGCAATGAAACTAGACGATGTAGTTCATGTGAGTTAATAGTACCAACTTCATACACAATGAAACAAGACGATGTAGTTCACGTGGGCGGGGGGTAATAGTACTTACTTCATAGGCAATGAAGCGAGTGCAGTCCTCCAACACTAAGTCACTCTTGTCCACAGGGTTGTCCCGGGTGGCCAGAGCCAGGCAGCGTAGAGTGTCCCTGCCTGTGCCGTACTCCCTGATCACAGACATCAGCTTGTCCTTGATGGCGGGGGTCATGGCTACCTTGTTGTGGCCCACACGGACGTGTGAGCACCTGTCAATCACTCCCTCGGGGGCTCCCTGGATAAAAGAGCAGATTTTTTACTAGGATTTTTACACTTACATCACTTTCTTGTGGTCAAGATCAGTGATTCACAAACTGGGGTACAAGTACGACAAATGGTATTTTCCTATAGTCAAACACAGTGTTACTGTTCAAACTATGTGTAATGTTACAGTGGCCAAAAATATGAAATATACTCTGAAATAAATCCTCTGCCTTGTGTTTAATGAATGGTTAGACCTACAACAATACTGTATTTTAATGTTGTCATTATGGTGGTACTTAAAATGAATACTTAGGTCTACTACACTACTGTATTTTAATGTTGTCATTATGGTGGTACATTATGAATACTAAGGCCTACTACATTTTAATGTTGTCATTATGGTGGTACTCAATGAATACTTAGGCCTACTACACTACTGTATTTTAATGTAGTCACTATGATGGTACTTAATGAATCCTAAGGTCCCATGTAAGTGTTGAAGTCAGGTTTACGTGTCAAACATCATAGGTCCCATGTAAGTGTTGAAGTCAGGTGTCAGAAACATCATAGGTCCCATGTAAGTGTTGAAGTCAGGTGTCAGAAACATCATAGGTCCCATACAAGTGTTGAAGACAGGTGTCAGAAACATCATAGGTCCCATGTAAAGTGGTAAAATCAGGTGTTAGAAACATCATAGGTCCCATGTAAGTGTTGAAGTCAGGTTTACGTGTCAAACACCATAGGTCCCATGTAAGTGTTGAAGTCAGGTGTCAGAAACATCATAGGTCCTATACAAGTGTTGAAGTCAAGTGTCAGAAACATCATAGGTCCCATGTAAGTGTTAAAGTCAGGTTTATGTGTCAGAAACATCATAGGTCCCATGTAAGTGTTAAAGTCAGGTGTACCTTAACAAACATCTTCCCTGCAGAGGAGCGAGCCTTGTTGGGGGTGCAGTACACCGACATGGACTTCCTGTCTCTGGAGAACTCTAACGTGATCTCTTTCTTCATCAGCTGCTTGATCACCTGCACATTTCAAACCCACTTTCTTTAAACACGACAGAATCCGTGTGGTCGTCCTTCGTCTCGTGTGAACAAAGTTGCAAATGTTACGTACGGAATTGCACGCGTTGGCTCTCTCGATCTTGGAAAGTCCTTTGACTTCCGTGTCAAACACGTTCATCTTCTCCACCAGACACGTGAGGGCCGTCTCCGTGGCCTCTCCCACCTTCTCATACACACCTTTGGTCTGCCAGGACAAGCAAACACAATGTGACCCCGCGCCAAGAGGGGTGTGGTAGACGTGTGACCCGGTGAAACTACGTGTCCATCCTGACCTCGTTGTAGTCCAGTGAGGAATCGTTGCAGAGAGCGCAGATGGAGGCCAGCTCCACCAGAGCATCGTACTTGGAACACTGGACTTGTTTGCCATCTTGGAACCTAACAGGTCAGCACATGACAGGTCAGCAAGTAGTAGGACCAAAGAGGGACACGATGAAGACTCACACTTGTCCATCTGGAGCATATGTAGAACCAGTGACAGTGAATTCTTTTAAGGAACAATGGCCGGCGTCTGCACGGTCAATAATGAACATCTGCAAAGCAAACACATCATTAGCATCACGTCACACAAACACACCAGGATTTTTAAGTACCATTAAACACACCATTGATTGATGGTAAACAATTATATTGTTTCTTTTAGAGCGTCTACAGCTCAGCTCCTCCTGGCTGTGCCCAAAATCAGACTTAAAACCAGGGGAGATAAAATCTTTGCACAACAGCCATCATTTCCACATCAGATCCTCCTTGACATCGTTTAAATCCGGGCTAAAAAACCTTCCCCCCTGGCTTTCAAATCCAGTTAGGCAGGATATCTTGGTCTTTTATTTCCCATGAAGGATGACAACTTGATAGTGCTGTTTGCAACTTCCTCATAGTTAAATTTTTCAAAGCAAAAACATAACAGGAACCCCCACGGCAAGCTTATGTTACCATTAGTGGTTTAACAGAACACATTTGTGTGACAACTGTCCAGATTTTTCGCAATTACAATGTTTATGCAATAAACGTTTTAACCGGCCCGAATAAAAGGATTGGTGTTTACGGCAGTCACTCACCCGGTTTCATCAACACGTAAGCGCAGAGAGCGTGTGCACACGTACAAAAGCAGTCCAAGAGAAGCAACAAACAATTTGCAGTCATGTTGTTATTAAGATAGAATTTACATTCAATGACATCTAACACTAGCTATCCAAATTGCTAATATTATCTAACAACACCGAAAGCTAATGCGCGTGTGTTATGTACATACCGAGTTACTTCAATACATAGGAGAAGCCATGAGAGGGGGGGATATAATGTGGCAAATACATTGGAAAGTTGGCGCCCTCTCGGCATCTGTGTGAATGTTGCAAACAGCCCTCTTATTTGAACCACAGATAAAATGTGCAGGTCGGAATAGGAAGGTTTGGGGGAAATCGCACCGTCACAGCCAGAAATAGCAACCCTAATGCTGAATTAGGACGTGCAAATTAGTTTGTTTTTGCTTCTTCTAAAGTTGACACAATTTCGACTTGAAGAAAAAAAAAGAGGAAGAAGGGACTGCTTTTGAGTGACTAACTTTGTGAAAACTACTGACCACAATGCTGCTTGTGAGTGACTAACTTTGTGAAAACTACTGACCACAACACTGCTTGTGAGTGACTAACTTTGTGAAAACTACTGACAACAATTCTACTTGTGAGTGACTAACTTTGTGCAGAATACTGACCACGATGCTACTTGTGAGTGACTAACTTTGTGAAAACTACTGACCACAACACTGCTTGTGAGTGACTAACTTCGTGAAAACTACTGACCACAAAGCTACTTGTGAGTGACTAACTTTGTGAAAACTACTGACCACAATGCTGCTTGTGAGTGACTAACTTTGTGAAGAATACTGAACACAATGCTACTTGTGAGTAAAATTTGTGCAGAATACTGACCACAATGCTACTTGTGCGTGACTAACTTTGTAAAGAATACTGACCACAACCCAATTTTGAGTGACTAACTTTGTGCAGAATACTGACCACAATGCTACTTGTGAGTGACTAACTTTGTGTAAACTACTAATCTCAATGCTACTTGTGATTAACTAACTTTGTGCAGAATACTGACCACAATGCTGCTTGTCAGTGACTAACTTTCAGAATACTGACCACAATGCTGCTTGTGAGTGACTACCTTTGTGAAAACTACTGACCACAACACTGCTTGTGAGTGACTAACTTTGTGAAAAATACTGACCACAATGCTACTTGTGAGTGACTAACTTTGTAACTTTGTGAAAAATACTGACCACAATGCTACTTGTGAGTGACTAACTTTGTGAAAACTACTGACCACAACACTGCTTGTGAGTGACTAAATGTGAAAAATACTGACCACATTGTGAGTGACTAACTTTGTGACAACTACTGACCACAATGCTTCTTGTGAGTGACTAACTTTGTGGAGAATACTGAACACAATGCTACTTGTGAATGACTAACTTTGTGCAGAATACTGACCACAATGCTGCTTGTGAGTGACTAACTTTGTGGAGAATACTGAACACAATGCTACTTGTGAATGACTAACTTTGTGCAGAATACTGACCACAATGCTGCTTGTGAGTGACTAACTTCGTGAAAACTACTGACAACAATGTTAATTGTGAGTGACTAACTGTGAAAAATACTGACCACACCACTGCTTGTGAGTGACTAACTTTGTGAAAACTACTGACCACAATGCTGTTTGTGAGTGACCAACTTTGTGAAAACTACTGATCCCAATGCTACTTGTGAGAGACTAACTTTGTGAAAACTACTGACCACGATGCTACAATAACTTTGTGCAGAATACTGACCATAATGCTACTTGTAAATGACTAACTTTGTGCAGAATACTGACCACAACCCAATTCTGAGTGACTAACTTTGTGCAGAATACTGCCCACTACGCTGCTTGTGAGTGACTAACTTTGTGAAAACTACTGACCACAGCACAACTTGACCATGCATGGGGAGGCCAGGGGCCAAAAGATTGTAGCAGGGTGACATGTAGATGGACAGAACAGGAACTAAGAGAGCAAACTCAAACAGAGATTCAAAGCCAAGTTGGATTATTACCAGTAAGAATAATTGTGTTTAAACATTTAGGTCTTTCATCACATCTCTAGTGAGTCACAAGTTTCCGCAACACTCCCTTGACCTTATTTCGTTGGACATTTCAACCAAACCACAGAAGCTTCTCAGCAGAACACTTCTTACCCTGCACACAGACATCTGATTGGTCGTCAGGGTGCCGGTCTTGTCGGAGCAGATGACGGATGTGCAGCCAAGGGTCTCCACTGAGGGTAGGCTACGGACAATGGCGTTCTTCTTGGCCATGCGGCGTGTGCCCAGAGCCAGGCAAGTGGTGATGACAGCAGGCAGACCTGAAGAGTCAGCGGGAGGTGTTGAGGACATAGACAACGCAACAAAACATGGTCACTAATTCCCTTGTAAAATGCCGGGTTTCATCTACAGGTAATTGATCGTGCCGCACCGCCACACCAAAATGAAAGCTGCCACACTTGAGGATTTTTAAACATAAAAACAAATTTAAGTAATACAGTGTATGAATGGATATATACAGTCTATTATTCACGCACTACTGGCCATAATTAGTGTGGAAAACATCTCTATGCTTTATTTTGAAAAACGTGCATCTGAATGGCCTTGTCAGAATAAGAGCTTGAGCTAGCCTTGCACCTGATCCTCCCTGAAACGTAATTGGCACTCGGCAAGAGTAAAAAAAAGGAAAAAAAAAATTGAAGTGAGAGGTATTGTCAGAATAATTGTATATAAGTTGTCACCCAACTTGTTTGCTTACAGTTCAGATTGCCCTGCGGCCTGTGGTTACTATCCATTTGTGCTCACAAAGCTGTCTTTGATCTTATCAAGCAAAAGGCGGACAGCTTGTAAATCTCCACTGTGTGCGATGGAATGCGCCGTAGAGGTGTCGGTTTCTCAGATCTGGACAGCCACAGGAAGGGCCTTATCTGGATCTGAAATCTACGAGCAGAGAGGGGGCAAACCTGACAATGCTCCAAGCACCTTTTATTTTAACTGTTTATGACCCAGTGCAGCTGCTGCATAATGAGACCCCTCTCCTTAGAAGCAGCTGCAGCTATGTAATTAGGGAATGCCCAAATAAATGGGGAGGCGTGGAACTTTTTCCTCAGAGCGTGGGGTGACACTGTACGAGGGTGCAGGTCCACCCGCTCTCCTCATGAGCTAAATTGAATCCTGTCTCTCTTTGATTCCTTGCTTCTTGTCTTGTTTAATAGATAGTTTGGTGTTTGACCCTGACAGGTATTTCAAGTTAATCTATTCAGTTCTTGTTTAAGCCTGGGAAACCTGTCCTCATTTTGACATTATCACCCACAATAACGTCTAACTTTACACCACGTGCGTGTTGGGATCTCTATTTGGACATGTCTGTGTGGGGTTTGCACGATCTGCTCGTCTGTGGGTTTTTCCTCCCACGTTCCAAAAATAAGCATGCTAGTTTCATTGGAGACTAAATTGTCCATAGGTATGAATGTGAGTGTGAATTATTGTCTATATGTGCCCTGTGATTGGCTGGCGACCACCATAGGGTCTTCCCCGCCTTTTGTCCCAAGTCAGCTGGGATAGGCTCCATCTTGCCCCATGGCCCTAATGAGAATAGGTAGGCCCTATAGAAAATGAATGGATGAACAAGTACATTCTGCTCATTTTGGTTAGCCTGTCGATTAACTGGTTCATTGTATGTTAACATTAAGCTAACATATTCCAGCCATCCTTCATCCTGTATAAATGTATTACTTTTTTTCACTTTATTCCAAACTGTATAATGAATTTAACGTGATTCCTACATGTATGTGCACTTCATGTGTACATTAATGTGTTACTTCACTGTGGAAAATATAAATAAAACACCTCGTTACTTTTGTCCATCTCTTTAAAGGACTGTTTACATGTTCGGCAAACTAAATTCCAACATTCAGGGAGGGCCGAATTCAGTGCAGCCGGTGTTACCTTTTACAATAGGCAGCAACAATTGAAAAATAAAGCAAAACAATAGTATTAATGTATATTTTTCTTCTAACAACTAGGTTTGTATGGTATACGGTACTAATAAAGTACTGCTGTACTAAACTGCCTTTGGAAAAACATTTTATTTTATTTTTTCATAAGTCATTGTAACATTGCTGCTAATATGAGCCGTAAGTTTGGACACACCTTCTCATTCAATGCGTTTTCTTTATTTTCATGACTATTTACACTGTAGATTGTCACTGAAGGCATCAAAACTATGAATGAACACATGTGGAGTTATGTACTTAACAAAAAAGGTGAAATAACTGAAAACATGTTTTATATTTTAATTTCTTCAAAATAGCCACCCTTTGCTCTGATTACTGCGTTGCACACTCTTGGTATTCTCTCCATGAGCTTCAAGAGGTAGTCACCTGAAATGGTTTTCACTTCACAGGTGTCAATAGTTTTCATGCCTTTAGTGATATTCTACAATGTATATAGTCATGAAAATAAAGACAACACATTCAAATGAGGTGTGTCCAAAATTTTGGCCTGTACTGTATATTAATGTACTACTTCATTACGGAAAATATCAATAAAACACCTCTGTATTTTTGTCCATCTCTTTAAAAAACTGTTTACATGTTCGGCAAACTAAATTCCAACATTCAGAGAGAGCAGAATTTATTGCAGCCTGTGTTACCTTTTACAATAGGCAGCAACAATTAAAAAATACAATACAATAGAAGAAAAATATACATTAATACTAACAAATAGGGTTGTATGGTATACAGTACTAATAAAGTACCGCTGTAATAATGAATTACTAAACTGCCTTTAGAAAAAAAAATTACTTTCCTCCCCCCCCCCATAAGACAGGAAGGCAACATTGCTGCTAATATAAGCCGAGACACATGTGAGACAACACACACACAGAGCACTTACAAGCAGAAACAGAAAGGAGACATAAGCAGTAGAATGGACATATTTTGGCTTTAAAACTAATGATAAAGGTGAAGCTCTAAACACTGAAGCGCCGCTCTGCAAGCGGTGTTTAAGTGGAACAAGGGGATGAGTCAAATGCAAAGGACAAATTTCACCACACCTAGTGTGTGTGTGACAATCATTGGTACTTTAACTTTAACTTAACTTTAAGGACATACAGTACAGGCCAAAAGTTTGGACACCTTCTCCTCATTCAGTGCGTTTTCTTTATTTTCATGACTATTTACGTTGTAGATTGTCACTGAAGGCATCAAAACTCTGAATGAACACGAGGAGTTATGTACAGTACTTAACACAAAAAGGTGAAGTAACTGAAAACATGTTTTATATTCTAGTTTCTTCAAAATAGCCACCCTTTGCTCTGATTACTGCTTTGCACACTCTTGGCATTCTCTAAAAGAGATTCAAGCACACCTGTGAAGGGAAAACCATTTCAGGTGACTACCCCTTGAAGCTCATCGAGAGAATGCTAAGAGTGTGCGAAAAAGTAATCAGAGCAAAGGGTGGCTATTTTGAAGAAACTAGAATATAAAACATGTTTTCAGTCATTTCACCTTTTTTGTTAAGTACATAACTCCACATGAGTTCATTCATAGTTTTGATGCCTTCAGTGACAATCTACAATGTAAATAGTCCTGAAAATAAAGGAAACGCATTGAATGAGAAGGTGTGTCCAAACTTTTGGCCTGTACTGTAGCTATCTAGCGGCTAACAGCCGTTCACAGTGTTCTAGCTACTTCTAAATCACAAATTCTCGCCTCCGTGGCGACAAATGAAGTGTCTAACAAGTATAATCCATGCAGGACGAGGAATAGCTAAACATGCTTCACGACACACCGTAGGAGGATACAAGAGCTAACCGCTAAAAGCAAGCTGGTGCTCCTCAATGTAAACAAATGGGTGGATCTGTTGCCGGTATTCTGACACGAGATTTCTTTACCGGAAGTGAAAAGCAGTGGTGGTAAATGAACATACTTGCCAACCTTGAGACCTCTGAATTCGGGAGATGGGGGGGGTTTGAGGTGGGCGGGGTCAGGGTTAAGAGGGGAGGAGTATATTTATAGCCAGAGTTCACTGAAATTCAAGTATTTCTTATATATATATATAAAATAAATACTTGACTTTCAGTGAATTCTAGCTATATATTTATATTTAATATATATATATATATATATATATATATATATATATATATATATATATATATATATATATATATATATATATATATATATATATATTAAATATAAATATATATATATATAAATAAATAAATAAAATAAATACTTTAATTTCAGTGTTCATTTATTAACACATATACACACATAAAAGTCTAATCTACAAAATGTGCAGGCAGCATACCCCTTCCCCTTCGAGCTGTCCTGGTTGAACCTAAATTATTTTTTCCAATCATTTTGGAACTTGCAAGCGTACTTCTTCTTCTTACTCGTCGTCGCCATGTCTCTTCTTCGTTCTTCTGCTTCGTCTCTGTTATGTTTTTGGACATTACTACTTGCCATAGTTTTGAAGCAATGCATGATGGGAATCCGGATGTTGTGTGTCAGTGTATTAACGTGCCAGCTGGAATAAACACACGCTGAGAAATAGCTCCGTGCCTGCCTACTTTATGGGTTATAGATAAACCTATGGATAACGGACACATATATAATAGTCTCCTTTTCAGGTGAGAGAGGAGGCTAAAGGCAGTGGCTTTAAGGAACGCCCCCAATATTGTTGTCCGGGTGGAAATCGGGAAAAATTCGGGAGAATGGTTGCCCCGGGAGATTTTCGGGAGGGGCACTGAAATTCGGGAGTCTCCCGGGAAAATCGGGAGGGTTGGCAAGTATGTCAATGAAGCCAAGATGGCTGTTGTACAGCAATGAGCGCACAAAATATAACAGCACAAAAGAGGCAGCGCCACAAGTATGCTGGGGAAACACTGAAATACCTTCAGGAATGGCCGCCACTGCCAGAGCGACGGCGATCTTGAAGTAGTAGACGGCCCCACGGATCCAGGAGCCTCCATGGACAGGGTCGTTGAAATGTCCGATGTTGATGAGCCACACGGCGATGCAGATGAGTGTGATCACCTGGAATGAAGGCGCAAACATAGCGAACGTGAGTTGCTGTCACAGGTGGCACACAAAGGAGCGTGGCACGATGCCAGTACTTTAGAGAGCTGCTGTCCAAATTCATCCAACTTCTGCTGCAGCGGCGTGCGCTCCTGCTCCGTTGCGGCCATCTCGTCCCGGATTTTACCGATCTCCGTGTTTCCGCCTGTGGCCACCACCACGCCTACGGCCTTGCCTGCCGCGATGTTGGTGCCCTGTGAGGAAGCCATTAGGTGAAAGGAAGTCTCCTTGGAGACCAAGGATGGACGTCTGGGGTGACTTACAGAAAAGAGCATGTTCTTCTTGTCCTGGTTGACAGCGCGAGGGTCAGGCACGGGGTCCGTGTGTTTGATTACGGACACAGACTCTCCTGTAGGCCCAACAAGAGAAAAATATGTCAATTTGCTGTCATGCTTTCTCAACAAACCAGGCATGACAACTAAGGGGGGCAAAAAAAATAAAACAACTTCAAAGTAATGGCGATTCTTATTAATAACAATTCTTAATCTATCCATCCATCCATTTTCTACCGCTTATTCCCTTCGGGGTCGCGGGGGGCGCTGGAGCCTATCTCAGCTACAATCGGGCGGAAGGCGGGGTACACCCTGGACAAGTCGCCACCTCATCGCAGGGCCAACACAGATAGACAGACAACATTCACACTCACATTCACACACTAGGGCCAATTTTAGTGTTGCCAATCAACCTATCCCCAGGTGCATGTCTTTGGAGGTGGGAGGAAGCCGGAGTACTATTAAAAAAAAATTTAAATCAAGTTTTTAAAAGTTTTTTTTTCCTAATCTGTTCGGTGCAGCCACTCAGATAAATCGTATTGTTGGTGTAGATCAAAGTCGTTTTTACTGAGGGCCACATCGCAGCTAGAGGGCTGCTTCTAACAGTGAATACTATTATTACACAATTTTTTTCATGCATTTTAATAGTAGATTTTTTTAAAGATAAAATGTAAAAAAAAATATGGTAAATTGCAATCATTTCACCTCATAATTTAGTGTATATTAGTGTAAATGGAAAAACAGTACGGCTGTAATTACGGTAAAAAAAGGCAGCTCGCTTGCCAGAATTTTACTGTAAAATTTACATTTGTTTTTTTTTACTGGAGATTAAAAAAAATGACTGCAATTTTACAGTAACATTTTGGCACCTGAGCTGCCAGTTTTTTTTATTTTGTTTTTTTAACACAAATCAACAACTATAGATTTTTCGCTGTATACTGAAAATGCCAAAACGGCACCACAGTTTATTACAGTAAAAGAAAAAGTACTGTTTTTTTCATTTAGAGAAAAATGCTGTAAAAACCACAGTAAATTTCACAATTTTACCATGAAATATATTGCTACTTTTACATTGCACAATTTGATGGATAACTTGCTTTGAAATCATTATTATTAGTATTTATTTCTATTTAAAAAATGATTTGAATGTTTGATAATATATTTTTGTCATAATTACACAATATTTAAGTGAACATAATTTGCGATTACATGGAGAACATATATTTTTTTTCTCCCAAAATTGAAAGAAAGAATACATTTTTGTAAGAAAAGTTACGGTATTTGACTTTATTAAATGTTTGTGTCGAATTTTAATCAAACAAAACCATTTTTTTAAAATATAGAAATTTATCAGATCTGTTTATTTTATGGAGGAACGTAATTAACCATTGAACTGGCACCCATCGTTATTAAAAAGTATTGATTTTGAATAGAGAATTGATTCCGAATTGAATCGTTGCACCCAAGAATCGAATCAAATCCTGTGCTGTCCAAAGATTCCTAATGACAACCATCAACCGTCACCTTCCTCTCAGAGGGGCTACATGATGGCAAAGACACATCACCTTCCTCTCAGAGGGGCTACATGACAGCAAAGACACGTCACCTTCCTCTCAGAGGGGCAACATGACAGCAAAGACACGTCACCTTCCTCTCAGAGGGGCTACATGACAGCAAAGACACGTCACCTTCCTCTCAGAGGGGCTACATGACAGCAAAGGTGTCGTTCTGTCATCAGGGTGTTCTCACGTGTTCTGATGGAGTCCGTTTGGCCATAAATGGGGAAAAGAAGTAAAGAAGTGGCGTGCAGGGCGGGAGGGGCGGGAACTAGCCAAAACACTAAAAATACCCGATAAGAGTTTGCAACCAATTAAGGCAGTTGGGAAGGACATGTGTTTTAAGGCCTTGATTCACATAAAACTCATGCAGCATCCATCCTTAAAGAGCACTTTGAATATTTTCCATGTTGTCCTTTCATCCACATGGCTCACATCTGTTTTGTATCCAGCGAGTAGCCATGACCACAGGATGTCTAAAACTACCAACCTATGTTCTACTGACCACTATAGATAGCACCTATCTGATAAACTCGCAGGCGCCAGATTACAAAAGCAAAAAGTGTCCTATTAACGCCAGAACCAAACAGCTGTGGCTGTAGGTAACCGCCGCTTGATTGACTTATGAGCGTCAAAAGATGGCAGTAGTCACATGACGAGCAGTCAGCATCCAGTGAGCGTACCTGACTTAACACTTGCTTACTGTTTACAATGAATGTACTCATCTGCGCTATTAATGCTGGCTAAGCACTTTGTGCCTTAGCGCTGTTACAACATTACTTGTGTTGGGATTAGGATTGCAAAGGGGTGGAAAGTTTCAGGGAAATTTTGAAAATGTTTTGATTATTCAAAGTTGGACACCGTCCATCTTATTCTGTAGTATAAGATGAGAAGCTTGTAAAACACTAATGCAATGCCACACACAGATATAAATAGTCAGCTAAACAATTGGAGTAGTCTTTAAAAATATTTTACTGATGGACAAATGAATAGAAATAGGCTAGATGAATAAATGAACACTCAATCAGCATGCTAAATCAAACTATAACCTACATTCTTGTATGACAACAGAATGGCTAGCAAAACAGAAGGAAGAGGAAACTACACGTTTTGATTTAGTATTTGCTAGTTGAACTTTACAGATCACAAAAAAGGTACATTCGGATCGCTAACGTTGTTAGCATAAATGAATGGGATTTAAGATAGACAAAATTAGCATCACGGCTAACGGACAAATATTTTCGGTTCATTAGATAGATATACTTCATTGATTCCTTCAGGAGAGTTCCCTCAGGAAAATTAAATACAATTTAATTATGAGACTGTGGTGGTACATAAACCTAGCTAGCTAGAGATATTTAAAGGCCTACTGAAACCCACTACTACCGACCACGCAGTCTGATAGTTTATATATCAATGATGAAATCTTAACATTGCAACACATGGCAATACGGCCGGGTTAACTTATAAAGTGCAATTTTAAATTTCCCGGCAAACTTCCGGCTGAAAACGTTTCGATATGATGACATTTGCGCGTGACGTCAACGGTTGAAGCGGATGTATTCGGAGCCCATTGAATCCAATACAAAAAGCTCTGTTTTCATTTCAAACTTCCACAGTATTCTGGACATCTGTGTTGGTGAATCTTTTGCAATTTGTTTAATGAACAATGGAGACTGCAAAGAAGAAAGTTGTAGGTGGGATCGGTGTATTAGCAGCGGACTACAGCAACACAACCAGGAGGACTTTGAGGATAGCAGACGCGCTAGCCGAACGACCTCACCTTGACTTCCTCCGTCTCCGGGCCGCCAACCGCATCGGTGATCGGGTGAAGTCCTTTGTCGTACCGTCGATCGCTGGAACGCAGTTGAGCACGGGTCTTGATGAGCAGATGAGAGCTGGCGTAGGTGCAGAGCTAATGTTTTTAGCATAGCTCTGTCGAGGTTCCGTAGCTAAGTTAGCTTCAATGGCGTCGTTAGCAACAGCATTGCTAGGCTTCGCCAAGCTGGAAAGCATTAACCGTGTAGTTACATGTCCAGAGTTTGGTAGTATTGTTGATCTTCTGTCTATCCTTCCAGTCAGGGACTTATTTGTTTTGTTTCTATATGCAGTAAAGCCCGATGCTATCACGTTAGCTCAGTAGCTAAAGAGCTCAGTAGCTAAAGAGCTTCACCGATGTATTGTCGTGGAGATAAAAGTCACTGTGAATGTCCATTTCGCGTTCTCGACTCTCATTTTCAAGAGGATATAGTATCCGAGGTGGTTTAAAATACAAATCCGTGATCCACAATAGAAAAAGGAGAGAGTGTGGAATCCAATGAGCCAGCTTGTACCTAAGTTCCGATCAGAGCGAACAAAGATACGTTCTGCACTGCACGCTAGTCCTTCACTTTCACGTTCCTCATCCACGAATCTTTCATCCTCGCTCAAATTTATGGGGTAAAAGTCGCTTTCTCTGTCCGACTCTCTCTCGCTGCTGGTGTAAACAATGTGCAGATGTGAGCAGCCCTTCCTCCGGTGTCGTCACGCTACTTCCGGTAGGGGCAAGGCTTTTTTTTTTAATCAGAGACCAAAAGTTGCGAACTTTATCGTCGTTATTCTATACTAAATCCTTTCAGCAAAAATATGGCAATATCGCGAAATGATCAAGTATGACACATAGAATGGATCTGTATCCCCGTTTAAATAAAAAAAATTAATTTCAGTAGGCCTTTAAATGTGTTCTAAAGGTGTCAGAACACCTTTAGGACACATTTTAGAACACCTTTAAGACACATTCTAGAACACCTTCAGGACACGTTTTAGAACACCTTTAGAACACCTGTAGGACACCTTTTAGGACTCCTTTAAAACACCTCTTAGGAAATCCCTTTAAAACACCTTTTATAAAAACTTTAGGACACCTTTTAGAACACCTTTAAGACACAGCACAGACACTAAGCAACGGCACAGTATTTGCAGATTATAATCAATGATTTGGAAAAAATATTTTCGGGACCAATTAGGTGAAGTTGCATAACTTCCCAAGGCACACCAGACAATATCTCACGGCACACTAGTGTGGTTGAAAAACACTGTTGTAGGTAAATGGGGTCCCTTAATGAGAGTAGTGAATGGTTGCACCTGTTAGGATGGACTGGTCGACCCTCAGCGTGGTGGACTTGATGGAGGTGAGCCTGATGTCTGCAGGCACTTTGTCGCCAACTGTGGACAAAACCAGAGCACATCGTGCGTATACTGGAAGTAATGTCTTTTCAACACGACAGTCATGCACTAGAGATGCTTCAAACTCCGTCGGATCAATGCAGGGAAAATGTTTATTCATTGCCTCAAAGAGTACTACTGAATTTGCATTCAGCATCAGTATAAAGCTGCACGATTTTGAGACAAAAACTATTTTTTATGGAGCCAGAACACTGCCAGTAAGATTTGATATCGGGGGAAAAAATTGACATTGTACAAAAAGTTGTATTGGCAATGACACAAGTTTTGGAAACAAATAAATACAAACCTTGAAAAAATACAAGATTTTTGGTGGATGTTTTCGATACCATCCATCCATCCATTTATACATTTTTATAATTGCTTCTCTTTTTTAAGGGTTCATTTCTATTTTTTCGGTTTCGCTTCTTTTTTTACGGTTTAAAAATACTGCCAAAGTTTTAGCCCGTGTAAAATTGAAACGATATCTTCGTGTTAATCTAGACATACTTTGAGGATGTTATATAAGCGGTATATACACTGATGATGTATTTAGAAATTACCCATGTTTTTCTCCATTTAGCCGTGATATTTGGCATAACTCTGTATGGAACAATACTTTGGACTTTAAAATGTAAATGTAGCTGTATATATATTCATTAAAAACATTTAACAGCAGACATGACCTCCCTGCTTGGCACTCAGCATTGGTTGGAATTGGGGGTTAAATCACCAAAAATGATTCCCGAGCGCGGCCACCACTGCTGCTCACTGCTCCCCTCACCTCCCAGGGGGTGGGACAAGGGGATGGGTCAAATGCAGAGAGTGATTTCACCACACAGAGTGTGTATGTGTGTGACTATCAGTGGTACTTTAACTTTAACTTAATGTAAAGGTTGGCATGACATGAGTTACTCATTTGTGTTCAAATACAAGACGTCCACTATTGTAATAAATCTCCGGCATTTATTCCTCTTGTTCCCCCAGGAGGGAGCCTCATATTCAGGCTGTGGAGACAACTTCATGTACTGAACATTTTTCAGCGTTTGGAAGTTAAGCCTTACATCTGATCTATCTTTTCCTGTCTACATTTATACCTAAATAGGTGGACTCATGTCTTATTGTATAGTCAAGTAGTATTTGGACTTGTATAAATGTATAAACAATGGGCAAAATTTAGGGGTGTAACGGTACGTGTATTTGTATTGAACAGTTTCGGTACGGGGGTTCCGGTTCGGTTCGGAGGTGTACCGAACGAGTGTCCACACGGACATATTAAGTAGCGTAACGCACGTTGTGTAAACAATGCACACCGAGGCACAACACATGGCATGCTAGCAGCTAACGGGCTACGATACACTGACCATAGGTCCTCTTTTCACCGGACATGTCCTCTTTTGCGGAGCTGTCTGGGCGGAGTTTCTTAAATGCCTCAAATGTCCGGCATTTTGAGTTAGGTTTGCGTGAATTTTCAATGTACGTTCAGGGTTAAGAAGGGGTTAAAAACAAAACAAATTGTGCACGCAGCAGCATTGGTGAGGGAGGGGCAGAGACAGAGAGAGCGAGAGAGTTATGATAAACGCGCATGCGTCGCCAGGCTCTGCTTTTTATCCATAGATTTATCAGATTTAATTTTTTATTATCTATAGCAGGGGTGTCAAAAGTGTGCCCCGGAGGCCATTTGCGGCCCACAACTAATGCTTTAAAGGCCCACGGCACATTCTAAAAATACTATTAAAATAAACAAAAATATAACAAAAGTGAAATAAAAAAGCTTAAGGGTTA
The DNA here is from genome assembly GCF_033978785.1 of Entelurus aequoreus. Lineage (NCBI taxonomy): Eukaryota > Metazoa > Chordata > Actinopteri > Syngnathiformes > Syngnathidae > Entelurus > Entelurus aequoreus. Next base: position 64,886,343 of record NC_084738.1, on the reverse strand, counting down.
AATGTAATTTAGAAAAAGTTGCAATGTTGACTAATAAAACAAAGCTGTTTTTTCTTTCAAACTGTCATTTGTCAAAACATAATATTGAATCAAAATCAATGTTATTATGAATTATTGACCTATCCAAGGTTCCGATCACTTCACATCAAATATTCCACTAAGAAAAATACTTTTGGTGGAAGATTTTGCAAATTTGGTAAATAAATAACCCAAAAATTTATATTTTGTTGTTTTCTTACTGTACCGAAAATGAACCGAACCGTGACCTCTAAACCGAGGTACGTACCGAACCAAAATTTTTGTGTACCATTACACCCCTAGCAAAATTCCTTTCCTGCCTTAATTGCAAATAATACAAAATACAGTCAGCTATCCTAAATTATGTTCCACATAATATTTACATGTACGTTTGAAAGTAGTACATATTTTAAAACATCTGCTATAATGTAGAGCTGAGGGATTATTTAAAAATAATAAAAATAATAGGATGGACATTTTTTGATGAGACATTTCTATTAGAGTTGTACTTTGAGATGTTGCTATATGTCCATCCATCCATTTTCTACCGCTTATTCCCTTCGGGGTCGCGGGGGTAATTCAACAAAAAAGACAAATAAGATATCTATCTTTGTGGGACATCTGAGGAAAAAATAAAAAATAAAAACCTTGATGTCGATTCATTTCGATTAATCGTGCAACCCTACATCAGAATATACATTCCTGGTCCTCGTTTTGTAAGCAGCAGACTACAGCGGTCCCTCATAAAAGTCAAATGTAAATACACGCGCATTGCGAGGACGAGTGTGAGAGGAAAGTAGAGCGCCAATCAAGTCACTGACATTTACAATCTTGCTTAAGAGGTTATCAAACACAAAGACTTGCTAGGCTAAAAAGGGGATGCTGGCTTCCGGTATTATGAATGTGACATGGAGCAGAAGGATACGTACTACTGCGATCTGGTGGCTGCACGCTTGGAGTGGACAGTGAGGACAAAACAAGCGGCCGTCGTGGGAGGGAGGACAGGAGAATTAGACTCCGTGAAACACATCCTTAAATGGGAAAACTATTTTTGATCAGCTGCACATGTTTGTACTTTCTTGTCCGTGTCAACATCCCAGCATTCATGATCACTTTCAGCCAAGGCAGGGGACGATGTTTAGAGAAATATGTCACTTAATGGTACAATTTCTAGGTTTTGGAGGAAAGGTACAATGCTCCAGGAGACAAGACTGCCAAATATGGTCTTGTACTATTCTCCAGTCTGTCAAAAGCACTTCATCACCATCTTCCTACCTCCAGCCCATGAACAGACTAAAGATAACAAGTCTTATGATTAGATGAATTCCACCACCAGCCATAAGATCCTTGATGTAGTAAATCAAAATGTTCCTTCCAGACTTGAAGCTAGAAGAATTCCTGGAAGAGCGCACAGCCTAAAAGGATGGGGAGCTATCTGCACCCCGTGTGAGCACAGCGGATTACCTTTGAGCCTAATCCTTGGAGTGTAAGACAAATTGTTGATCGTCTTAGTCAAAGTTTCCTGCTTCTTGACTTGGATTAAACAAAAGTTCTGTTTTTAACATGTCACTGCCTACAACAGGCATAGAGAAGACTGAACAGCTCCTCCTACACACAACACGGAGGCCATCAGCCTGCAGCGACCTTTCACTGGGTCCTCCAGTCCTCAAGGGACCATTTGTCCTCCTTTATGAACGGAAATATGGCGGCACAAATCACACATTATGAACATTGCCAGCACTCTCCAATTATAAAGCAATACTTGAAGTGGGGACACTTGAGAATACTGGAAGGGCATGTTAATTACGAGATAATGTTTTATTTACAGTGTAAAGCAGAGATATTATTATGGAAACAATTTTCTTACCTGCAACCTCCACAATGTCTCCAGGCACAATGTCCCTGGCCTTGATTCTCTGGACACTCTTCCTGTCCTGGCGGTACACCTTGCCCATCTCTGGCTCGTACTCCTTAAGGGCCTCGATCGCATTTTCTGCATTTCGCTCCTGATGGTGGAATTTGAACACAAGTTCAGTCAATCAATATCTTGCATTTAAGCAGGTGAAAACCCACTGAGGTTAAAATCTCTTTGCCAAGAGTGACCTGGCCAAGAGGGCAGCAAAAACAAAGTTACAGAAATACATATAAATTCCATATGTTAACATAAAAACAATGTATACAATGTTTCAGTAAAAAGTACTTAAAAACAAGTACAATGCCCAATTGAAACAGTTTCCCGAACCTTTAAAATTAAATTCCTCCAAAGTGATCAGTTCAGGTAACCTCAGATCCTCCTGTTACACTTCTGTGTGCTTATTTCTAGTTTCATTGATGACATATCTTTTGTGGCAGGCTAATGATACAAAACTATCTTACACCGTGACGAAACTAGAGACTGATTTTTGTCAAATAAAAATAAAAATGTATGTGGTCACCATTGCCGATTAATGACTAACACTTCCCCTCTGGCGGGAACTGTATTTATTGTTAGTCCCCCGGCTGGCTAATTAAGTGTCTCCATACAGTGTGGAGCCACTCCAAGTTAAAAAAAATGACCTTCATTATGGCAAATAAACAACGTTTTATAGTACTATAGCCACTGGAAACACCTAGAACAAGCCAGAAGCAGGCCCGCTAACAGCTAAACTAAGCTAGCTTGAAACAAGAGCACAAATTAGTGCTTAGTAAAGTTTAAGAAGTGTAGATGGAAGCAGTTATTAAAAGGTGGTACATCCATGATGTCGTTCACAACAACACAACAGATGAGATGTGTTGTGTGTATGATTGTTTGTACATTGATGTTACATCAATGATGTCGTTCACAACAACACAACAGATGAGATGTGTTGTGTGTGTATGATTGTTTGTACATTGATGTTTCATCCATGACGTCGTTCACAACAACATAACATGAGATGTGTTGTGTGTGTGTGTATGATTGATTGTACTTTGTTTCATCCATGACTTCGTTCACAACAACACAACAGATGAGATGTTTTGTATGTATGATTGTTTGTACATTGTTGTTACATCCATGATGTCGTTCACAACCATACAACAAATGAGACGTGTTGTGTATGGATTGTTTGTACATTGATGTTACATCCATGATGTCGTTCACAACAACACAACAGATGAGATGTGTTGTAGGAGTATGATTGTTTGTACATTGATGTTACATCCATGATGTCGTTCACAACAACACAACAGATGAGATGTGTTGTGGGTGTATGGATTGTTTGTACATTGATGTTACATCCATGATGTTATGTTGTTCACAACAACACAATAGATGAGATGTGTTGTGTGTGTATGGATTGTTTGTACATTGATGTTACATCCATGATGTTATGTTGTTCACAACAACACAATAGATGAGATGTGTTGTGTGTGTATGGATTGTTTGTACATTGATGTTACATCCATGATGTCGTTCACAACAACACAACAGCGGGGCACATTAGTTGGCTTTCTATGATTGTGTTCTCATGATCGTGAGAAGCCATAATCTAAATCAAAATTTGATTCATTGCCCAGCCCAACTTCAGATGTGAATCGATTGTTTTGTGCACCCCTATCAGGGCTGTGACTCTTTGGCACTTAACGAATCAATCCAAGTCCCGGTGTGATGATTCGATTCAGAATCGATTCAACATGATTCTTGATTCAAACAGATCCTCGCATTGTAATATTAGGTAGAATAGTTATAATGAAACTTTTGCAAAACAGGTTACAGGCTTGAAAATCATCTTCTGATTGCAGGTTTTAGTTTCAAACCAATTCTTCAAAATCATGAATCGAGTTAGAACAGACGTGTCAAACTAATTTTAGCTCAGGGGCCGCATGTAGGAAAATCTAATCCCACGTGGGCCGGACGGGTAAACTCATGGCATGATAAATTAAAAATAAAGACAACTTCAGAGTGTTTTCTTTGTTTTGCTTCGGCCCAAAATAGAACAAGCACATTCCGAAAATGCACACATCACAAATAATCCTCTTGACAAAACATTCAAGTTTGTTTAAAATGCTGAGGAAAAAAATTGGTGCAATTTCAAAAACAGCATGAATTTAGACTTTATCTCAGTGTGTCTACAAAGTAGTTAAACTGTAAGTCAGAGCCCAGTTTGGGTTGAACAAAAAACTAAATAGAGCGGTTTGTTGTTGGGTCGAGGAGGGGGAGTCACAGCCCTTTACCGTGTCCCTCTTGCTTGGTATATAATAACTATTTGCTTGCCAAACAGAATTGCTATTGCGACATCCAGTGGACACATTTAGAACAGCAGTTTCTTTCATTTAAAAATGCACCTCAACTTTACACTTAGCAAACTCATCTCGCGGGCCGGATTAAACCTGTTCGCGGGCCTGACATCCCTGAGTTAGAATCAGGATAATAAGCTAATTTTTGTGCCCAACTACTAATGAGCCTTTTTTAACGGAGTCTTACCGATTGCAAAAAGACATGCAGCACACTGAATGTCCAAACAAACACTGGCTCCACTTCCTGTTCTTTGTTTGTTGTTAGACGCTGCATGCGAGACAATAAAGTAATTTGTTCAGTGACAAACTGACCTGCCAGACGCCCACAACGGCATTGGCGATGAGAATAAGTAGGATGACAAAAGGCTCCACAAAGGCCGTGACCGTTTCCTCTCCCTCTTCGAACCAGGCCAGCACCTAGGAATGAAGAAAATGATCATTAAAGGCATAGTACGTCTCAACTAGGGTGGAATGAAGTGGACCTTCCTGCTTCCTGGCTGAACAAAAAAAGTCTAGTAAACATGTCTGCGTGCGCTGAATGGGAGTCAGGTGATTTAGGAGCTTGGTAACCATGGTGACCGAGGAGAATCTGAGCCAATGGGCCAGCAGCCAGAAGAAGAAGAAGTGCCACAGGATCGTCAACACTGGCTCACACGACTCTTTCGGGGAACCAAGCGGATGAAAGTGCATCCGCCAAGCAAGTGAGCCATGCCATGCACAATGTCTCAAAAAGGACCCGACTCTGTGGTCTCACTTGACGTCTTATGTTAGAACCCCCTGGACACTGGACATTTGGAATCAATGTTCATCCAACTCAAAGCTATGGGCTCTGAGATGCATCTCAACTCCACCACTTAAAGAACAGGTGTCAATCTCAAATCTGAAAATAGAATGCCTCAATAAAGAACTTTCTATCTATCTCCATTTTGACAGGAATAATACATGTGCTGCATATATTTTATACTTTACTATTACCGTAAATTCTGGACAATAAGTCGCTACTTTTTTCCCTAGCTTTGAACCCTGTGGCTAATAAAGCCGTGCAGCTACTTAACTGATTTTTCTTCACTAACATGATTGTTTTTTGTTCAATCATTTTTCATTAAACACTAAAATGGTGTGTTATCTTTTGGGCGAGTTTGCTCACTGTAGGTGCAGCTGGGTGAATGCCTGCAAGTTTTTCCTGCTTGAACCGGAAGTAAAAGTGTTGTTGCATCTTCTGGTCGTCCGTAGCGTTTCTATTCATATGGATTCTTCATTCATCACTCCAAGCAACGTTTGTAGGTTTTACAATATAACTAAAACAATTCTTACTTACTAAAGCGTCCCATGTGTGATGTCTGTAGGAGTGTGTTCATACACATTTGTACGTGCTATCGTAACATCATCAAGCTTGTGTCGTTAGCATTCGCTAATATGCCAACATGTTAACTCGTGTCTGTGTTAGTATTATCAACTAAAAAAATGACATTCTTTTAGTATTGTTTCAGTTTCACAAATTCCCCAGTAAATTCACCAAAATGTCAAGGTGGCGTTATGGAGTCTGTTTAGTTGATTGGAGAGCTAGTTTCCGCAGCTAGTGTGTCCATGACGATGACTTCTGTTTTGTTGGATCAGCCGTTTTACTGCCGTGTTACAGACACCATGTGGAAACAATTATGGTATGTAAATAAGTATTTACTATATATGTCTGTGTAAATAACTAATTTCACAATTTATTTATCTGCGGTTTATGGTCCGGTGCGGCTAATATATGGAAAAAAATATTTTTTCTCCACCTAAAATTTAGTGGGTGCGGTGCGCTCTATAGTCCAGCAAACACGGTAAGACAAATATTATATCATCATACATTTGAAAAAAAAAAAAAAGTATAAATATTTATTTTGATACTCTGTATTTAGTTATCTTTAAAATGGTACACTAGGAAAATGGCAATTGTTTTTATGATAAAAAAAACAACAACTGGCAGCTCAGTGGCAGAAAAAAGGTGCTGTTGTTACATTTACAACAATACACTGTGAAAACAACAACCGTAAATGTTATGGTAAAAAAATGGCAGCTCAGTTACCAAAATGTTATTGTAAAATTCAGTAGTAACATTTTTCCATTTGCGGTAATACTCTGTTAAAACAATCATTAATAGCCTAAAAGTTCCAGGATTTTGTTTTTTACAGTGTAAGTAACAAAAATACAACAAATCAAATGCATAGGAAATTGTGTAACAATATCATCCTTTATATTCATATATTATTCTGTTACAAGTGGCCCTACTAGGACAGCCTCAATTGCGATGTGGCCCTCAAAGAAAACCAGTTTCACACACTTTTAAAGAAAAAACAAGTTTTTCATCCACAAGCCTTATGCGAGAAAAAAAACATATTTCCCTTTTCTGTGCGTTCTAAATAGTAAAAAAAAACACTTCTCACTTCTAGCACAAGGCAGCTAACAATGCAGGTAACAAGAATTAATCGAGTCCGCCTATAGTCCTCTGGAAACCTTGCAAAGAGGTTATGTAATTGCAAAGAGGTTATGTAAACATGCTGTAAGTATGTAAGGAAGGTGGTAACAACAAGTACATACCTAACATTTAACATAGTTTGATCATTTTAAGCATTATCACATTAGGCACATGGATTCCACAGGGGGCATAGCCACTAATGCACCAACGACGCCTATTTTGGGACAAATGATTGAGTTGAGTTGAGTTGAGTTTGAGTTTATTTCGAACATGCAAGCATACAACATGATACATCACAATTTCCAGTTTCTTTTCAACATGTTCGAAAATGAGTAGGAAGAAGCAGAGCTTATTTAATCCTACCCCTTTTCTTTACATAACAGTTGCAAAACTTTTTGTTCACTTCCTGTTCACAATTTTTTCACAATAAACTCCATAAGTAATCACAATAAAAATAAATAAATAAATAATAGTAAGAATTTAATAATAATAATTGGTGAAGTAAGTCATATTTCATATGATGAGATAAATAAGATTACTTTAAGAATGAATGAATGGATGGATGAAATAAATTGAGAATGTTTGTCATGGTTCTTCTTCTTTGTACTTTGTAAACACTTTAAGTTTGAAGAGTTTCTTGAAGTGGATCATATTAGTACATTGTTTGATTGCTTTGCTTAATCCATTCCATAATTTAATTCCACATACTGATATACTGAAGGTCTTAAGTGTTGTACGTGCAAACAAATGTTTTATATTACGTTTTTCTCTAAGATTATATTTCTCCTCTTTTGTTGAGAAGAATTGTTGTATATTCTTGGGTAGCAGGTTATAGTTTGCTTTGTGCATAATTTTAGCTGTTTGCAAATTCACTATGTCGTGGAATTTCAGTATTTTTGATTCAATAAATAAAGGGTTTGTATGTTCTCTATATCCAACATTATGTATTATTCTAACTGATCTTTTTTGTAACACCGTTAATGAATGAAGTGTACTTTTGGAATTATTTCCCCATATTTCTACACAGTAGCTCAGATATGGTAACACTAGTGAGCAGTAGAGAATATGAAGTGATTTTTGGTCTAGAACATGTTTTGCTTTATTCATTATTGACGTGTTTCTTGCAACTTTATGTTGTATATTTTTTACGTGAGATTTCCAGTTCAATTTATCATCAATCATTATACCTAGAAATTTGGTTTCGTTTACTCTTTCAATTTCTATTCCGTCTATTTGTATTTGGGTTTGACTTTCTCTTCTACTGTTACCAAATAGCATTATTTTAGTTTTACTAAGATTCAACGATAGTCTGTTTTTGTCAAACCATCTTTTTAATTTGTTAATTTCTTCTGTTATTATTTGTATTATCTCCTGCGTGTTCTCTCCTGAACAAAACGCTGTTGTATCATCCGCAAATAATACTAACTTTAAATCTTTTGTAACTTTACAAATGTCATTTATATAGAGATTGAATAATTTAGGTCCTAGTATTGATCCCTGAGGTACACCACAGGATATATTTAGCGTTGTAGACGTGTGTTCGCCTAGCTTCACGTATTGTTTCCTGTTCGTTAGATAACTTCTTATCCAGTTTAAGACTAACCCTCTGATGCCATATCGTTCTAGTTTTTTTATTAAAATATTGTGATTAATTGTGTCAAATGCTTTAGTTAGATCCATAAAAACCGCTGCCGCACATTTTTTACTATCTATTGCATTGGTAATTTCTTCTGTAATTTCAATTAAAGCCATTGAAGTTGAAACATTAGCTCTATATCCGTATTGGTTCTCTTCGAGTATTCTATTTTTATTTATGAAACTTTCTAATCTGTTATTGAACAGTTTTTCAATGATTTTAGAAAATTGTGGAAGTAGAGAAACAGGTCTATAATTTGTAAATTGATGTTTGTCTCCAGTCTTATAAATTGGTGCAACTTTAGCTATTTTCATTTTGTTTGGAAATGTACCTGTTTGAAATGATAGGTTACCAATATACATTAATGGTCCTGAGATCTCTTCAATGACCTTTTTTATCGTTTCCATATCAATTCCATTACAATCAGTTGAAGTCTTAGATTTACATTTTTTCACGATTGTAACTATTTCCTCCTGTGTCACATTACTGAGGAACATGGAGTTGGGATTTCGCTCTATGGTATCATTATAGTCCTCAATTGGAACTGGGTCTGGAATCCTTTCTTCCAATTTTGGTCCAATATTTACAAAATAATTATTGAAGCTTTCAACTACTTCCTTTATGTTGTCATTTTTTTTTATTTTCATCTAAGAAGTATCGAGGGTAGTCCCTCTTAGTTCCATTTTTAATAATGCTATTGAGGATGCTCCATGTTGCTCTCATATTATTTTTGTTCCTGTCCAATAATTCACTGTAATATTCTTTTCTACATGATCGTAGTATTTCTGTTAACTTGTTTTTATACTTTTTGTACTTAATTTCTGCCTCTATAGTTCTTTGTGCTATAAATGTTCTATATAGTGTATTCTTCTTCTTACAAGCATTTTTTAATCCTTTTGTCATCCATGGTTGATTATTCTTTCTCTGCTTGTTACTGAGTTGTATCCATGGACAATGTTTGTCATAAAGTATTATGAACTTGTTTAAGAAATGTTCATATGCTTCATCAACCTCTTTTTCATTGTACACATTGTCCCAATCTTGCTTTTGTAGTTCAATTTTGAAAGCAGTCATCCTCTTCTCTGTGCATAGTCTTCGAAATGTCCTTTTGTCTTCCATGTTCTTCTTGTAGTTTCCATCATATATTGTAAAAACTGGCAGATGATCACTAACGTCGCTTATAAGTAGACCACTTGTAGTGTTATTATCAAAATCATTGGTAAAAATATTATCAATAAGCGTGGCACAGTGTCCTGTGATTCTGCTTGGCTTTGTGATTTTAGGATATAGACTGATGCTGTACATTGTATCAATGAAGTCATCAATAGACTTTTGCTTGTTGGGGTTCAATAAGTCAATATTAAAGTCACCACATAAGAACATTATTCTTTGACCATTGTCCATGTAAGTTGCCTTGATCCATTCTTCAAATGTTTCTATACTTGACTTAGGTGATCTATATATACAACTGATGAATATGTTTTTGCTTTTTTCCTGACATATTTCAATGGTTATACATTCTAAGATATTATCTATGGCAAATGACATTTTTTTTACCACTTTGTAGTTCAGGTTCTTCATCACGTACACAGCTACTCCTCCTCCATTTTTGTTGGTTCTGTTGATGTAGTTTAGTTCATATCCCTCCAGATCAAAATCTATTCCTTTTTTATCATCAATCCATGTTTCTGTGACAGCAATCACTTTGAAGGGTTCGTTGATGTGTTCCAAAAAGTTCTTAATGTTGTTGTAATTTGCATACAAGCTTCTACTATTAAAATGAATAATTGACAATTTGTTATCACATTCAATGTTGCTATTATATTGATCATCTGTATAATAAAAACAACTATTACTGATTTGGGAGAAAAAATTTGTATCTGGATCTATATCATTTTCCAAATCCTGGTTTTTGTGATCTTTGTTGCAGAAATTTTTTAGTTCCATATTTTCTTGTTCAACAAACTTTGATGTTGTTTCAATAATCTCTATAAGTGTAGGTGGATGCAATCCTGAATCTAGGTCCTCTTGTTTAGTCGTCCCTTGGAACATAGTAGTGTCGATGCTGAATTTAGGTGCTTGTTTTCTTTCAGAGTCCATTATCATCGTTGTTGTGGTAGCTGTGTAAACTTTAAAAATTGTCCAAGTCCTTGATGTCATGGACAACAATTACTCTTGCTTCTGGACCTCCATTCAGCTTGATGTAGATTTTACAGTTGGCGCTCCAAGTTCCCTGGATTTTTCCCTGCCTTCTCAAGTTGCGTGCTTTCTTGGTGATTCCAGCATTACGTTTTGTGAGATGCTCATTCATGTACACATTTGTTCCCTTCAGCTTCTTTCCCTGTCTCAGCAATGCCATTTTAGATTTTCTGTTTACGAGTTTCACAAGCACGACTGGAGTGGCGTTGTTGTTTCTTCCGTTCAGTGGGATGCATGTTTCGATGGTATTAATGTCAATTTCAATTTCTTTTGATTGCAGAAAGTTGACCACTTGCTGTTCTGCTGAGACCATATCCATTTCATCTGGTTCACCTTCATTATTCACAGCTTTCGCATAGGATCTTGGTTTAATTCGGTGCCCTGTCACAATGATATCATTCATTCGTTTATCCTGATCCATTTCATCTATGACATTCCTCAGCATGTTGTTGTCTTCTTGAAGGATCTTCATTTGTTTGCTCATTTCAGTGGCTTCTTTATTTCTGGAGTTGTTCTCTTTTTTCATTTCTTTAATTTCTTCTTTCATTTCTTTCATATCCTCTTTCCATCCATCCATCAATTCTTCCAATTTTTCTAACATTTCTTCTTTAAATTCCTGGAGTATTTTTTGTAGTATCCCTTCTTGAATCCCATCATGTCCTGTGCCCAGCTTCAAATCAGTATTTCCAGTCAATCCTTTAACTTTTGGCATCGCGGCAGTCACTGACGTCAGCGCCTCTTATGTCTTAAGGGCAGTTACTTCTTTAGCGACTTGCGGCACTTTTAACTTGCTTTTTCAACAATTTCGTACCTTGCGCCGTTCAGAGATCAATTTGAGGTGTCAGCCTGTCAACTTATATCACTCTGCGACGTCGGGATCACTTTAAAACAGCTGTAAACTCGCCGTAACTTTTGGTTGCTAGGCAACCGCTTTGAACTGCGGGAGGCGCCTTTGGCTTGCGGCTAACGGCTCTTCCACTCGCCTTATTTCAGCGTATCAGTGCCTCTCAACTGACCAAAATCAGATCGAAGATGCCAGGTGACTCTCCTGTGGCTGTGATCGCAAATCAGTGGTCAAATCAGTGGTCAAAATCTTCAGACTTAACAAAAACTCCGGTAGCAGAAGCGGAGCTTTTTTCTTTGCGTCCTTTCTCATTGACAGGAAGTGACGTATCCAGAAACTTCTTTTTTTGAGCCTGAATATAAAGAGGATGATCTACAAGTTTTAGAAGCTGTGTGCTAAACAGACGCAGCTTTAGTCAAACACGAAGCATCATGTAGAAGTATTGGTAAGTGTTAAACAAGATATACAAACATAATAAAACAATCACTAACTGCACAATGTCTGCTCTCACTGGGATAAAGACTAATGGGATGGTTGTACCTTTCAATACTAGACAGTTTGGCTGCTAAATTCCACATAATCCTCACTCCTCGGATAGAAAATGCTGAGCAAACAAGCATCTTGACCCTTCCTTGGGATGTCGAATGGCAGTTGAGAGCCAGTAACCACAGCGTCACTCCTCTCGGCTTATCGGTACAACCTTTTACGATGCATGTGAGAGAGTCATGATTCATTAACTTTTCATAACTCAGAGATGCAGCAGCTCTTGTGGCTAGCATTGGCATATCTCTCGAGAATGCTGTGAGCAAGGTGCTGTGTTACCAAGCAAGAAAATTAGTTCCTCGTGTTCGCTCTTACAATAACAATATCGCCGTAGCTTGGTGACTATGTAGGCCGCCATGTGTAAATGGGCTTTTATTTAGAGAACGTTATAGTCCGAACAGTAGAATCCCCATTACTTGCATTGCTAATATCTAGAACTCACAGAAAAAGGAAAGGTGTGGGTTCTTGCCTGACATAAGGATTATGGCTGATGGACAAAATTCTTCTTTTTAAAAAAAAAAAAGTGAAATTTTTCTTCACTAGCTTTTTAGTAAAGCAGGCTGTGGCTCTCAGCATGTTATTGGCGTGTTCATCTGCGAACCAATCAACATCCTGACTGTTTCATCCTCATTTCAACTAAACTCCTGACTTGTGGCCATTTCATCCGATTGCGTCAAACAGGCCGTCGGACGGAAAGAGGAAGTGTCCGTGGTCCTGCTAACCCTGGGTCTAGAGTTGTACGGAACACCTGTACTCATAAAGTACTGCGCTCCTAATTAATTATAAGATACTATACTGCCTTTGAAAAATACCGGTAACTTGAATGTTTCATGGACACGATGATGGTTACATTACTGGAAATATGAGTCAACACACACACACACACACACACACACACACACACACACAAAGCACTTACAAGCAGAAACAGTGTCGACACAGAAGAGGGAGAATGGACGTATTTTGGCTTTTAAACTAACTATATAGGTCAAACAATTGAATCATTTTTTTAAACATATTTATACATGTATTGATAGTGATTTTAGTGATGTTTTCTTTTTTAGAATTTGCAATTTTTTGGTTTTTTTTTTGTTTATTAAATTTCTTTTAATAAATACAGCATTTTGTCAATAACAAATCTCTAACCAACAAATTTTACACAGAAATTCGCCTATTTTAAGGAAGAAGTACATCATGCCGGCAGCACGGTGGTACAGGGGTTAGTGCGTGTGTCTTACAATACGAATGAGCTAGGCTCCGGCACCCCCTGCGATCCCGAACGGGACAAGCGGTAGAAAATGGATGGATTTTAGTGATAACAATCTTTTAGTTAATTTTTTTATAGTGTTTTGCAATGTTTTAAACAGTCTTGTAATATGTGATGTTTTGTGTGGGCCCAGCAAGACTGGCTGACTGCCATGGCATCAGCTAACGGGGGACCCTTTTCAAATAAACACTAAAGCATTGCTTTAAGACATAGCTAGCTAGCGGCTAACGTCCCTCCACAGTGTTTTGGCTACTTCTAAATGACTAATCCTGGCCTCCATGGTGACAAATAAAGTAGTATCAACCTTGCAGGACGGGGAATAGCTAAACATGTTTCCCCACACACCGTAGGACAGGCATGTGATTTAAACCGGGGGTCCGCAGGTTGGGGGACAAGGGGAGAAACCCCCCCACACACGAAGCTTCTGGTTTTTCAGCAATTGAACATGCAAACATTTGCAAACAAAGCACCATTTTAAAAGATGTTTTAGTGTTTAATGAATTGAAAAATGATAAACAGAGTTGACATAAACACATAGCCCATCCATCCAAATGAATCACTATATCCGTTTCAGTAACTATGTCATTTAGTCACTCCAGTAATTACAACTTGTGTTCACATCCACATTGGTTAGCCTACTCTATACAGTATTTACAACCTTACTAGTGTTCCTTTCACACATCTTGCAGTCATGTTGTTCATGTTTCAAAATACTATTCAATGTCAAAATATAAACAGTAGAAATAATGAACTAAATGTCAGCTACTGTCTTGTTGTAAAACACCAATGAAAAAGAAATGTAGCATTTAGACAGGCTATACCAGTGTTTTTCAACCACTGTGTGAGATACAGTCTGGTGTGCCGTGGGAGATGGATCTAATTTCACCTATTTGGGTTGAAATATTTTTTGCAAACCAGTAATTATAATCTGCAAATTATAAATGATAAAGAAATGGGGACGGCGTGGCGAAGTTGGTAGAGTGGCCGTGCCAGCAATCGGATGGTTGCTGGTTACTGGGGTTCAATCCCCACCTTCTACCATCCTAGTCACGTCCGTTGTGTCCTTGGGCAAGACACTTCACCCTTGCTCCTGATGGGTGCTGGTAGCGCCTTGCATGGCAGCTCCCTCCATCAGTGTGTGAATGTGTGTGTGAATGGGTGAATGTGGAAATACTGTCAAAGCGCTTTGAGTACCTTGAAGGTAGAAAAGCGCTATACAAGTATAACCCATTTATCATTTATTTATTATCATTATAAATGGGTTATACTTGTATAGCGCTTTTCTACCTTCAAGGTACTCAAAGCGCTTTGACAGTATTTCCACATTCACCCATTCACACACACATTCACACACTGATGGCGGGAGCTGCCATGCAAGGCGCTAACCAGCAGCCATCAGGAGCAAGGGTGAAGTGTCTTGCCCAAGGACACAACGGACGAGACTAGGATGGTAGAAGGTGGGGATTGAACCCCAGTAACCAGCAACCCTCCGATTGCTGGCACGGCCACTCTACCAACTTCGCCAGTGTCGGTGCTGTCTAAAGCTCGGCAGCGTAACCGTGTAATACTCTTCCATATCAGTAGGTGGCAGCCGGTAGCTAATTGCTTTTTAGATGTCGGAAACAGCGGGAGGCAGTGTGCAGGTAAAAATGTGACTAATGCTTAAACCAAAAATAAAGAAAAGGTGAGTGCCCTAAGAAAAGGCATTGAAGCTTAGGGAAGGCTATACAGAACGAAACTAAAACTGAACTGGCTACAAAGTAAACAAAAACAGAATGCTGGACGACAGCAAAGACTTACTGTGGAGCAAAGACGGCGTCTACAATGTACATCCGAACATGACACGACAATCAACAATGTCCCCACTAAGAAGGATAAAAAAAACTGAAATATCCCTGATTGCTAAAACAAAGTAGATGCTGGAAATATCGCTCAATGGAAGACATGAAACTGCTACAGGAAAATACCAAAAAAAAGAGAAAAAGCCACCAAAATAGGAGCGCAAGACAAGAACTAAAACACTACACGCAGGAAAACACCAAAAAACTCAAAATAAGTCACGGCGCGATGTGACAGGTCGTGACAGTAGACTACTTTGAGACAAGAGCTATATTGATGCATGCTTGGTTATGGTTTAAAGTCATACCCAACAATTGCAACGACAACTTTTTTACTGTCAACTGAGTTTCGTTTTTAATGATTTCTGCTGGTGGTGTGCCTCCGGATTTTTTCAACGCAAAAAATGTGCCTTGGCTCAAAAAAGGTTGAAAAACACAGGGCTGTACAGTAGCAAAAGTCATCACATGTCTGCCACAATCGTGTGTGTTCTTAAATGTGTATTCCATGTCGAGAGCAGTTTTGACTTGGGCTTACACGGTAAACAACTCAAATGAATGCATTGCTTTATCCAGACGCATACGTTTGTCCAAATGTGGCCAAGTAGACACATTGTGGATTTCTTGGACGTTGTCTACATCGCTAAAAGAAAAATATAAGGAAGGGAATCCCTCTGCCACCTTCCACTATCTTTTTTTTTAATGTATAAATCGGCCGCTTGAATATTCCCTCTTCTCTTCTCCGACTCTCTCGTCGTCATTTGGGATGTCTGTTGTGATTTCCCTTCCTGGTTCGATGACCCACCCTATCTTGCCTCTGATTGGCCTGTCCGTAATGTTTTGCCCTAATCTTAACCAATCGTGACTCATCATAGTAAAGCAACCAACCAACCATGGATGTTCTTCTACGTAAACCAAACAATCATCATTGATGTTCCCCGTATATTTTGTCCCCTGCCCTTGGAGTTGCTTTGCTGCGTAGCTTCCCTTTTTAAGTTCATCATTTTTAATGGAAAACCGTAGTTTTTACCACTGGATTATCAAAAACCATACTCATTACGGGAAAACCGTAGCTGTTGGCAGGTATGGCACAGAGACGGATCATGATTTTAACACACATTGTAGGTCGGGAAAAAACTAATAGTATTTTTACAGAGATAAAAAAAGATGGATTTTCGACTATAGACGGAAAAATCACATGCCTAGCTAACAGCTTACAGCAAGCTAGCGCTCCACAATGTAAACAAATGGGTGGATCCACACAGACGTCAACTGTAACAATACCAAGTACAAGAGCCGCCGCATATAGTCGATACAACAATGATTATTACATCGATTTTTTTTTTTTTTAATCACAACACTAATTTTTCATTGTTTATAAAGTAAGGAAATACGTCCGTGGACACAGGAGGACTTTATGAGCAATGTATAATCCTGTAACTACCGGTACTTGGTGTTGGATTCATACCCAAATGTGTGGTATCAGCCACACTTTATGTAAAGTATCATACACCGGAAGAATAAGTGCTTATTACATTTGAACACAAGTGTCCTAATGCAGAATGGGGAGCGTGGTGCAGCTCTAAACGCAAAATAAAAACAAATCTGCAATATTTATGAGATTGCTTATTATTACCCGTCTGCGATCCTGTTCTGTCTCCCTGTAATGTTTGTCTGCTCTTGAATGGGATTGTGCTGAAAATGTTAATTTCCCCTCTGGGATTATTAAAGTATTTCTGATTCTGATTCTGATTATGGCGCGAGCAGCAAACCCTATTGGAATTGCTTCGTTTATTAATATTCTCCCAATTCCATCGCATTTTTGAGGCACCAAACTCACATATTCGATCCGGCAAGAAAATGTTTTATATTTTTGGGGTCCCAAAAATACTACATTTCAAAATTGGCTCTCCAGCGCCCCCTTGAAAGTGAGAAAAAAAATCAGCCCGTGCCACCAGTTTCACGTACTGCCACAAAAATCGCTGGACATGTCGTAAGTAATGATAATGATAAATGGGTTATACTTGTATAGCGCTTTTCTACCTTCAAGGTACTCAAAGCGCTTTGACAGTATTTCCACATACACACATTCACACACTGATGGAGGGAGGGGAGCTGCCATGCAAGGCGCTACCAGCCCCCATCAGGAGCAAGGATGAAGTGTCTTGCCCAAGGACACAACGGACATGACTAGGATGGTAGAAGGTGGGGATTGAACCCCAGTAACCAGCAAACAAAGGCTCCTAATTTAGTCTGCTGACATATGCAGTGACATACTGTGTCATTTCTCATTCTATTATTTTTGTCAAAATTATGAGGGACAAGCTGTAAAAATGGATTATTAATCCACTTGTTAATTTACTGTTAATATCTGTTTTTTTCTGTTTTCTGTGTACTTTCTACACTTCTGTTAAAATGTAGTAATCACTTATTCTTCTGTTTGGAACTTTACATTAGTTTAGGATGATACCACAAATTTAGGTATCGATCCGAAACCAAGTAGTTACAGGATCATACATTGGTCATATTCAAAGTCCTCATGTGTCCAAGGACGTATTTCCTGAGTTAATAAACATAATATGAATTTTTTTTAAAGGAAAAAAGATTGTGTGACAATAAAGAATACAGATGTAATTATAGTAGTATCGACTAGATACGCTCCTGGACTTGGTATCATTACAGTGGATGTCAGGAGTAGATCCACCCATGGCATTTGTTTACATTGTGATGCCGGTGAGCTACGGTGTGTAGTAAAGCATGTTTAGCTATTCCTCGTCCTGCAGGGATGATACTTGTAAGAAACTCACTTTATTGGTCGCCATGGAGGCGAGGATTAGTGATTTAGAAGTAGCTAAAACACTGCTGACTGCGGATGGACGTTTTCTGTCTAGACACGGTCTGTTTGTAAGTACTCCGTGTATGCCGAACATGCTCCTCTGCTCGCAAAACCAGCAATGTCATGACGTGACGACGAACCGGTACTTTTCAAACAAGAGTATAGTACCGTTTTTGATTCATTAGTGCCGTGATACTATACCAGTACCGGTATACCTTACAACTCTAATTAGTACAAATGATGACGACACCGTGAAGTGCCAGATGGGTCAGTAACTGTTCATACCCATTCATAGTGGGCGGAGCCTGGCGGCGAAAACTGCTCCTTGCCATCAACCGGTTGTTACTTGCCTTTAAATGACGTCTTTTCAATCTGATATGAGGCTGATTGGGAACTGATCAAGACTAGAGATTTACCATATTTTCCGGACTATAAGTCGCACTTAAAATCCTTTTTTTCCTCCTCAAAACTCGACAGTGCGCCTACTGTACGGAATAATTCTGGTTTTGCTTGCCGACCTTGAAGCTATTTTATTTGGTACATGGTGTAATGATAAGTGTGACCAGTAGATGGCAGTTACACATAAGAGATACATGTAGAGTGCAATATAATGGCAGTCACACACAAGAGATATGTGTAGACTGCAATATGACTCAAGTAAACAACACCAACATTTTATTTGTTCCATTGAAAACATGGAACATTACACACGGCGCTCAAAAATCGATCAAAATGTTTTAGTACGACTTTGGTAAGCTATGAAGCCGCACTGCTTGATGGATTGTACTGTGCTTCAACATACAAGTATTATTATGGTGTGTGTAAAAGGTAAGACATGTTATCTGGCGCTTTGTTTCACAATATTATGCAAAATAAACTATTCTTACCTTCTGGTACCTGCTGATCTGTATTTGGGATCTGCATAAGTCCTGAAAAATTGTGCGCGTCCGCCTTTGTTGTCGATAAGCTTCTTCTTTTTCTCTATCTTCTTGTTACGTGACATTCATCCTCCGCTGTTGCCATTTCTAATATAAAGTAGTGTAAATTTCTTACTTATATCTGCCATGAAAGCGCTAAAACCTACCGGTGTAGTGACTTCACATTATTCACCCAAGGAACTTTAGTTCTTAAGAGAGTTCCGGTCGGACGTTTTTTAGTTATCTCCATCTTTTGACACTTCTTCCACGCCCGTCCTTGCACACTACACCGCTACACAAAGATGACGGGGAGAAGACGCTGCCGAAGGTGAGCCACGTAAATAAGACCGCCCACAAAACGGCGCATCCTGAAACGACTGTCAGAAAGCGGCTTGAAGATGATCTGTAAAACATCATCTATGCAACATTTTGACCAAAAGAACCACCATCACATGTTATGAAGACCACAAAAAAGTGTTTTCCAATTAGAAAATAATATAATAATAATATGACTCCTTTAATGCGCCCTATAATCAGGCGCGCCTTATATATGAAAAATGATCGAAAATAGACTATTCGTCGGCAGCCCCCCTTATTATCCGGTGCGTTCGCACACATTATGCGTTCCCATCGACTCACGTGAACCCCGGTTTACTGGCAACGCTTGATGACCTCATCAAACCGCCGCGAGCGTAGCATAACAACAAGAGTGTGTTGTTGCCGGTGCTGTAGCCGTGGCTAACAAGTGAGCTCGCTCTGTGACTGACTAACGACACCAAGTCTATGGTTTGGGATTATTTTAAAGTGTGTCTGACGGATACAAAACTGGCAATTTGCAATGACTGCAAAAAGTTGGTTATGCGAGGAGGAGCCAAGACGTCTTCCTTTAATACGAGCAATTTGATCTCCCACCTCTCCAAGAATCATAAGGAGATACGTGATGAATACAAGCGGAAGATGGATGAAAAGCAAACACCGAAAAAAAGTAGTACCACACAGTTGTCGCTTAAAAGACTCCGCCCAAAGGGTCAAGCGGTAAAAAATGGATGGATGGATGGCTGGCTGACTGCTAGGCCACTTCAAGCACTCATCACTCGCTTGCAGCACATTTTTGTTACTCATACAACTACGTTAGAGCAGGGCAGATTGAGCCCAGTTTATAATTCCCCGTTATACAGTATACCAGGCAGTCTTGCACTAAATGAGGACTATGTTATTGTTTACTTTATTACTCTAGTATACTCTGGACTGAAGCTGTGTGCCTTCATTGTTTTTGTAGCTGTTGTTTTGAGGCATGTTTTAAAAAAATTAAATAATTATGCACTTTGTGAAAGTCAAAGTATAGTATTTCCCATAGTTGCAGTGGGTATTAGAATTATCTCAGGGAGAGCATGTCCCAAATTCCAAGCTGTTTTGAGGCATGTTAAAAAAAATAATGCACTTCGTGGCACTTTTTTCCATAACTGGAGTTGAAGTTGTTCTCTTATTTTGGAAAACCTTGTTTTTGATTGATTGAAACTTTTTTTAGTAGATTGCACAGTACAGTACATATTCCGAACAATTGACAACTAAATGGTAACACCCGAATACGTTTTTCAACTTGTTTAAGTCGGGGTCCACGTTAAATTCATGGTAAAGTTACATTGTTTAATGCATCACAACAAAATTAGGCATAATAATGTGTTAATTCCACGACTGTATATATCGGTATCGGTTGATATCGGAATCGGTAATTAAGAGTTGGAAAATATCGGAATATCGGATATCGGCAAAAAAAACATTATCGGACATCTTTAATAATTCCTTCCACATGCTCCGATCTTTGTAAAATTTTGGATTGTCGGACCCGACATTGGGTGGGACCCTCTAGTGGTGGAAAATGATTACAGGGAAAACTTCTGCACGCTCTAATTGTTCTAATTTTTATGTTGGGTCGGGGCCTTAAGAAGGACGCGCTCGCGTACATTATTGTTAAATATAATACATTAATAATCTTATATAAAGCATTTAACAAATTATTGCCGCCGAATCTACAACGTTTTTTTATAAGACGAGTGCAGGCTCATAACTTGAGAGGCTTTGGATATTTCTTATTGCTGAGAGCTCAAACCACTCGTAAACGTTTTTGTGTGTCTGTATGCCCAGTAAAACTATGGAACAAACTGGACTTACAACACAAGCAATGCCAAACTATTAATAGATTTAAACTATTATACAAACATGGGGTCTGGTTCAAATATAGAGATGAGGGTCTTTAATTTGACCTGCTGCCGTACTCTGTCTCAAAGTGTTAACATGTGCTCAATGTTTCCTTACCATTATTGCTATGATGTCTATTACCATTATTGCTTTGTTGTCTATTACCATTGTCGGTATATTCATTATTCCTACATTGTTGATACAAATTATTGTTACAGTATAATAATTATTTTTAACTGTGGTAATGCCACTATGATACAACATTTGTATTATAATCCTTGAACAAAGTAAGAGTGAAACTCATGTGAATAATCACTGAATGGAGAACTGGGGGTGAGATTAAATAAATTATCTTCTTCCCACTCCCTTTCAGGCAAAACTGGACTATCATGCATTACATACTATATATTTATATTATTATGTGTTGTCCAAACATCCCAGAACAAGCTAGTCAGATTACTTCTAGACCTCCACCCCAGATCACACCTCACTCCTACCCACTTCTCCAAAGTAGGCTGGCTCAGGGTGGAGGACAGAGTAAAACAACTTGCACTGAGCCTAGTCTATAAAATCCGCTACACCTCCCTGATACCGAAGTACATGTCAAACTACTTCCTTAACGTAAATGACCGCCATAACCACAACACCAGGGGGAGCTCCACTAACAACGTTAAACCCAGATTCCGAACTAACAAAGGTCTTAACTCATTCTCTTTCTATGCCACATCAATATGGAATGCACTCCCAACAGGTGTAAAAGAAAGGGCATCTCTATCCTCCTTCAAAACCGCACTAAAAGAACACCTTCAGGCAACTACAACCCAAAACTAACACCCTCCCTTCCACATAATACCTCTTTGGATTATAAATAATCAAAAGTAAACAATCAAACAATCAAATGTAGACACTTTTTCTTGTACTTTCTGATCTCTCTATGTCCACTACTTGCTATACATATCCTACCAAGTCAGTCCTACACTGTTTCAATATCCATTTCTCTGATGATGCAATTGTTGATGCTGATTGTTGATGACTGAAGTGTTGATACCAACCAAACCTAACCCCCCATCCCCTCCATATCCCACACCCCGGATTGTAAATAATGTAAATAATTCAATGTATATACTCTGATGATTATCTTGTGTGATGACTGTATTATGATGTTAGTATATATTTGATAGTATATATCTGTATCATGAATCAATTTAAGTGGACCCCGACTTAAACAAGTTGAAAAACTTATTCGGGTGTTACCGTTTAGTGGTCAATTGTACGGAATAGATAGATAGATAGTACTTCATTGATTCCTTCAGGAGAGTTCCCTCAGGAAAATTTAAATATGTACTTCACTGTGCAATCTACTAATAAAAGTTTCAATCAATCAATCAATGTCAACTTTCTACTTTATGTCATTGCCTGAAATAAATAAATGAAAAAAAATGAAATGAATGCGTTCCCATCGACTCGGTGTGATGCTCCGTTTTAATTTGAAGTGAGATTTTGTGTGCGGTCTTATTTTTGAAATGACGCAAACAAAGTTGAGTACAACTTACAAAGGATATGCAGGCAGCCAGTAGAAGGATCCTCACAAGCAAATCTTCAAACTGTTCCACCACCAGCGACCAAAGGGATTTGCCTTTACGGAAAACAACCACGGTTGAAAACGAGCCACCTTTCATCAAAGTTAAAGTCCTTTATTAGACGGTTGATTGTTCACTCACCTTCCTCAGCGGGCAACTCTGCACATCATCGTCACAGAGGATAGAGAAAATTAGGTTATTATACAACAATGGTCAGCGGCAAAGATCAAAGGATGTACAATTAGCATCCCAAAAAGCGCTGATCAAAGGAAATGCAATTAAAGCACCCTTGTGACGTCACGTCCGTTACACGCTAACATTATACTGTGGCTACACGGTGAATCGTTTGGTCTTACCGTTAGGTCCGAATCGTTCTCGCTGCTTCTTGACTTGTTCCAAGCTCAGTCCGGTGCTTTCGTTGACGTTGAAGAAAGTGTACACTTCTTCCACCGTCTTTGTGTGAGCGTTGTCCATGATGATGACTGGACTCCCCACCTGACGCTGTCCTCTCTCTTCTCGGTCGCAGCAGAATAAAGCGATAATTTTAACAGCGACTGAATACTCTTTTAACAAAGTGAAGTCAACAATAGGAAACAAACAAAACGGCGGATTTGCGTCTCGGGTGAGCTAACAACCTGTTAGCCGCTAATGCTAAGCTAACAATGCTATGGCTAGATGTTGCCGGCTGCGTTGTGAACTAGTACTCCCGATAAAGCTCCATATTAACGTAGCTGTCTTTGAATTAACGCTTCATCTAAGCCTGTAAGGGAAAAAACGACGAAGGAAGCGCCACGAAATAGATTAAATCAACATGTGCTTGCTTTCTAGCCTGCTCTGCCCGAGTGTATTATTGCGGAATCACCAGCGTCCTCTTCGGTAACCTCCGCCGCAGCCTTCGCGCAACTCGAATGCGGTGTTCGGTGTCCGCATGTGGAGCCTTCTGATTGGTTGGCGCAGCCGGAAATGCTCTGACGTTATCGTTTGCTTTTGACGTCATGGTTTTTCGAGACGATCAACGTTATTGATATATATTTCCTATGCATTATGCTATAATCATCTTGTAAATGTAGTTTAATGTTGGCCTATCAGATTAGCCCGTTTTCGCATCTAAATGGTAAAAGTCATAATGATGAGATTATTATAAAATCTAAATGATTAGATAAAAAGTCAAATTTATGACATAAACGTCAGATTTATCCATCCATTTTCTACCGCTTATACCCTTCGGGGTCGCGGGGGGTGCTGGAGCCTATCTCAGCTACATTCGGGCGGAAGGCGGGGTACACCCTGGACAAGTCGCCACCTCATCGCAGAACGTCAGATTTATGAGATACATAATTATGAGATTAAAAATAGACTTTTAATCTCATAGTTATGACTTTTTAACTCACAATTAGGACTTGTTGTCCAATATTTTCGAATGACCTATCTCATAATTTCGATTTTCTTTTATTTCATAATAATAACTTACTATTGAGGTATTTTTTTATTGCTGTAAATGGCATTTTTATGTTGTGTTTTATTCATAAACAGCTCAGTTTAGAGTAGTAATGCTAGTTGGATACGACACTAGGTATTGTCACTGTCAGAAATGTATTTATATATAAGTATCACCATTTATAATGAATCAACCTAACACCCTATAAAGGCATTATGTATTAGAATTGCATAACAAATTCCTTACATCCTCATTTCTCCTTGAGAAAGAAAACAAAACAAAACAACAACAAAACAAAAGAAAACAACAACAGTTTTGCCAATTTACAGTCAAACTGTAATTGCCTTTTTTTTTTTTTTAGGCTTCAACATTACATAAGATGTGTTTCGTTATGTCCTGTGCTTTCACGAGACATAGTCTTTAAGCCACCCCGGTAGCTTTACCTGCCGTCTTGGAGCATCTCTTGCTTTCGGTGTCTGGGTTATCTGCTCTCTGATTGGTGTACCTGGTGTACCTGATGTTGCTTCCCTCTCTGTTCTGTGTTCCTTTTGTGGGATTGGTGGCTCTTGTGGAGCCGATTGTGGCTGGAGCTGTGGCTCAGGGAGAGCCTGAAGGTGAGCCCTGTTTCTCCTCACCTCCTCTGTTCCAATGTCGACCACATAGGAGCGTGGCGTGTCGGCTTTCCTGATCACTGTAGCTGTTTGTTTTGAGGGAGATATCCATACTGACTGTCCAGGCCTCAGCTCGGGCTTTTGTGTGTGCTTTTTCTCGAAGGCCTTTTTTCTGGGCCGCTGTGGTTTGAGGTTGGATGGCGCTTGTGGCAGCGGTGAGCGGAGACGCCTTCCCATCAGGTGCTCGCTTGGTGACAGTCCATGGTGCAATGGTGTGACTCTATATGCTAACATTGCCCTGTATGGGTCCTCCTCATTCTTAAGTAACAACAATTTCACCGTCTTGACAGCCCTCTCCGCCTCCCTAGGTTCCATTCTAGAGGCTAATCTTTCTTGTGGTAAAATGGCAACCAAGGTAATCAAAAAGGTCAACCAACGAACAAGTTTTCTCTACAGAATCTCCTCTCTAGTCAACAAAAGCACCATGAAGATTGTAGCGGGAACTCTCATTCAACCCTTTTTGGATTACGCTTGCACCTCCTGGTTCCCCAGCACATCCAAAACCCTCAAATCTAGACTTCAAACAACCCAGAACAAGCTAGTCAGGTTACTTCTAGACCTCCACCCCAGATCACACCTCACTCCTACCCACTTCTCCAAAGTGGGCTGGCCCAGGGTGGAGGACAGAGTAAAACAACTTGCACTGAGCCTTGTCTATAAAATTATCTACACCTCCCTAATACCGAAGTACATGTCAAACTACTTCCTTAACGTAAACGACCGCCATAACCACAACACCAGGGGGAGCTCCACAAACCATGTTAAATCCAGATTCCGATCTAACAAAGGTCTTAACTCATTCTCCTTCTATGCCACATCAATTTGGAATGCACTCCCAACAGGTGTAAAAGAAAGTGCATCTCTACCCTCCTTCAAAACCGCACTAAAAGAACACCTCCAGGCAACTTCAACCCTAGACTAACACCCTCCCCCCACCACATCCCACCTCCCGGATTGTAATTAATCAAATGTATATACTTGTTCTTATGCTTTCTCAGCTCACTATGTTCACTGCTCGCTGTACATATCCTACCAAGTCAGACCTACACTGTTTCAATGTCCATTTCTCAGATGATATAATTTTTGATGACTGAAGTGCTGATATCAACCAAACCTAACAACCCCCCCACGCCCCCCTTCTACATCCCACCCCCCGCATTGTAAATAATGTAAATAATTCAATGTATATACTCTGATGATTAACTTGTGTGATGACTGTATTATGCTGATAGTATATATTTATACCATGAATCGATTAACGTGGACCCCGACTTAAACAAGTTGAAAAACTTATTCGGGTGTTACCATTTAGTGGTCAATTGTACGGAATATGTACTGTACTGTGCAATCTACTAATAAAAGTTTCAATCAATCAATCAATCCATAATTTCGATTTTCTTTTATTTCATAATAATAACTTACTATTGAGGTATTTTTTTATTGCTGTAAATGGCATTTTTATGTTGTGTTTTATTCATAAACAGCTCAGTTTAGAGTAGTAATGCTCGTTGGATACGACATTAGGTATCATTTGCCTTCACTTAAGGAAAACTGCACTGTTTTGGAATGTGGTCTATGATTCACAATCCTTATGTAAGACAACAACGCATATGTTTTTCTTTTTTTATGCATTCTAACTCGTAAATAAACTCTAGCAAAAGTCAGCTAACAATGGAGGTAATAGGAGTGGCGTGGCGCAGTTGGCAGAGTGGCCGTGTCAGCAACCTGAGGGTTCCTGGTTCAATCCCCACCTTCTATCAACCTCGTCACGTCCGTTGTGTCCTTGAGCAAGACACTTCACCCTTGCTCCTGATGGGTCGTGTAACTCCCACCATCAGTGTGTGAATGGGTGAATGTGGAAATAGTGTCAAAGCGCTTTGAGTACCTTGAAGGTAGAAAAGCGCAATACAAGTATAACCCATTTATAATTTATTTATTTGTTCTATTCCGCCTACAAAACGCTCTAAAAAACATTAAAAAAAACTTCCATAAAGGTTTTTTATACACGCTATAAGAATATATGTAATGTAGTAACATTCATAATAACATGTAATATTTGCAGCTGGTATAGGCTTCAGCGCTGGACTCTCTTCCACTCTGGCGTTGCATGCAGTGAGAGGCGACGGGCTGGGGTGGCAATTCTTGTTTCCCCCCAGCTCAAAGCCTGCACGTTGGACTTTAACCCAGTAGACAAGAGGGTAGCTTCCCTCCGCCTTCAGGTGGGGGGACGGTTCCTGACTGTTGTTTGTGCTTACGCACCAAACAGCAGCTCAGAGTACCCACTCTTTTTGGATTCCCTTGAGGGAGTACTGGAAAGCGCTCCCTCGGGTGATTCCCTTGTTCTGCTGGGGGACTTCAACGCTCATGTTGGCAACGACAGTAAAACCTGGAGAGGCGTGATTGGGAAGAATGGCCACCCGGTTCTGAACCCGAGTGGTGTTTTGTTATTGGACTTTCATGCTCGTCACGGATTGTCCATAACAAACACCATGTTCAAACATAAGGGTGTCCAACCCTCGGCCGCAGTTCCATGATCGACTTTGTAGTTGTGTCATCGCAAATCCGATGACACAACTTTTGAAGAGAGGGGTAGAGCTTTCTACCGATAACCACCCGGTGGTGAGCTGGCTCCGATGGTGGGCGAGGATGCCGGACAGACCTGGCAGGCCCAAACGCATTGTGAAGGTCTGCTGGGAACATCTAGCAGAGTCTCCTGTCAGAGAGAGTTTCAATTCCCACCTCCGGAAGATCTTTGAACATGTCACGAGTGTCAGGCTTGGTCAAAAATAGGACTCAGATGCAGAGTAAGGAACAAGCCGGGAGGCTTTTATTTTGAAAGCTTCTTTTCACCTCCAGAGTCAGGGCAATTCAACATATGCTATAACCTGCTTAGTCGGCGAAAAAAGGTTCCACAAAAGGAACAACCAAAAATCACTCTGAAAGGAGGAAACACAAAAACAATAACGAACTATACTTGGCGCAGGATATAATCTATGAAATTTATTATAAACAAAAAACGCTCCAAAAGGAGGGAGAAACAATGGCTATAAAACTTCTACACTGTCTTTTATCTAAAAAATAGTTAACAAAAATTGTCACTCAACAAATTGAGTAAAAGGAAGAACTGTTAGACAAAACTGAAAACTCACCACTTAGGCTGCAAAACTAAATAACCAAAATCACTCTGCTTAGGTGGAGAAAAAGAAAACTCAAAATATCAACAAGGGAATTCAGGATCAAGATATTCAAACAAGAGACGAGGCAAGGCATGGACAGGAAGCTAGAGAGGCACGAAAAAACGAGACAATCTGGCACAGAACAAAGGGAGGCGTGG
Source organism: Entelurus aequoreus (assembly GCF_033978785.1). Classification (NCBI taxonomy): domain Eukaryota; kingdom Metazoa; phylum Chordata; class Actinopteri; order Syngnathiformes; family Syngnathidae; genus Entelurus; species Entelurus aequoreus. Next base: position 64,858,311 of record NC_084738.1, on the reverse strand, counting down.
GCTTATAAGACACATGAGGGTAATGGGGAACAGGTGGAAATAATCAGGGCTCAGGGATAACGTCAGACTGACGACACAAAAGGAAGGGCAAGTGACCTGAAACGAGAGGAGTTACTTTTCAAACTAAAACATGCAATTCACAAGACAGAAAAAACCAAGACAAGACACCCCTCACCGTGATGTGACAACGGGGGAGGCACTGGATATTGAGTCCGAGTGGACCATGTTCCGTGCCTCTTTTGTCGAGGCGGCTGATTGGAGCTGTGGCCGCAAGGTGGTTGGCAGAGGTGAGACCAAGTCATTGCTTTGCAAGTCACAAGTAAGTCTCAAGTCTTTGCCCTCAAGTCTCGAGTCAAGTCCCGAGTCAAGACAGGCAAGTCCCGAGTCAAGTCCAAAGTCAAGACTGGAAAGTCTCAAGTCAAGTCACAAGTCCTGCATTTTGAGTTTCGAGTCCTTTCAAGTCCTTTTAACCACAGACTAATATTTTTACACAGATTGTGTATGCTTTTAAACCGCTGTATTTATTTATTAAAACAAGTGCATTTTAAATAGCAGGAAAAAAAATAGTACTGACATTGCAATTCATAATAGCACTATTAACCAGTCATTTTAATAGTTTAAACAATTTTAAACATTTAACTCATTCCTTTACAGAATAAACCAATTTGCAAAAACAAGTGCAACTGTACTTATTTGTACAAAAGTGTTAACATTGTATTTCCATGGCATATTGCATTGTAACTAGTTCCACAGCAGTTTCTATTCTGTTCTTACCTTATCTCATTGATCTCATCTCATACTGTATGTGTGTTTATGTGTGCGTACACATGAAAAACATAACAAATACATGAACATAACAATGAACAGAGTTGTACTTTTTAGATGTCAGGGCCCTATGCAATATGTACACATATTCTTAATATAGTATACATTTTAACTGACCTTTATTTGACTATGTTTGTCTTTTTGTAGGTGGCTAAAATATGCGGTGCTGCTGACCGCCGTCTAACGTTATGTTACTGTGTGTGATACATTGACTAACGTAACGTTATGTGTAGGTACCTCATGCAACCCTGCTTAAAAAAATCACTTGACAAAAAGTATGAATAAGGAAGCAAACTGCAGTGGACGCAACATATTGCTGTGTTTGAAATGATGTTATAACCATAGACATCTTATAAGTAGACGCAGTATTGGTTGCTGTGACGCGAGCAAATTGCATCTTGAAGTGGTGATGAGGAGCCGGCGAGCAGCCTAAACTGACAGTTGACAGGTAGAAAACAAAGATGTTGTTGGTGTTCAGCGTTTTCCTGCTCAAATGAGCGGACTGTTGAAAATAGGAATCGGGGGATTACTTTTCACAAGTAAGATTTAACATTAATGTACTTTTGGTTGTATTTTATGAAAATAACATTACCACAGAGTTAAGAAGGAGCAAAGATCTTCAATATTTGTATGTGAAAATCACAAACAAATCTTCTGGGGGAGGATGACGCCCCTACAGGGGTTTGGTTTACAAACTTTCAGCCCCACCTAAAACAAAATTCACCAGCCGCCACTGATTATGATGCATTCTAATTTTAGGCAAAATATAAGACAATACTTTCTTATCAGTATAATTGTAACCAGGAATAAGTCTTCAAGTAACAATATTCAAATACTAACATTGTTGGTTAAGACAGCATTTGGTTTTATTCTGAATCCAGTGAAACAGATTGGTGGTTTTAGCTGATATAAAGACTTTCAGGTGTTTATATATGTTTAAGTATTTGGCAGACGCTTTTATCCAAAGCGACATACATAAAAAATACATATATAACAATCACTGTAAACATTATCATTTAAGGGAAGAATGTAATACAAAATATCAATACAAAGTGTCAAGACAGAATAAACTCTCTGCTGCTGCAGCAACAGAGATACGGTCTATAAGATATATAGATATCTAATGTATTCATACATTGTTTATGTAGGATATACGCATGTATATATAACGTAATTATATTGTTTCTTCAACTTAAAAATAGCTGACCGTTTTTTTCCCCCTTCTCTGGGCTTATATTCCCAGTTTTGATCTCGGACGTCTGGTCGCTTATAGCATATAAGAATATTCTATTACTGTTAAGCAAACTATGAATAATAAAACATGTGTCCGTTATCATAGCTACGCGTATGACAAAAAAGCGTGTGAAAATGAGTGGTATTCAGTGAGGTAAAATGAATTAAATGCGCTGACAGTTCATTGCTCCTGCCAAATGAATTGCACTGAGTGGAGCGGATCACCACTCCAAGATGGCGGCCCCGCGTCTCGTCTGCGCCAGTAAGCAGTAGCGCTCGATGCTGCGTCTACTTATAAGATGTCTATGGTTATGACGTTAGCAGTGAGTTTACAGCCTCACTGATTTAACTACACAGCAAATACAAGTCATGTTACTTAGCAAATAAACGTTAGCTTACATTCAAAACTTACCCTTCTTTGTGCAACTTCAAATGTCGAACGAAGTTGGAAGTTGTTGCGTCTCCGTCTGTAATATTCGAACTGCGTGATTTGCATACGGCAATTCGTTTTTTGTTGACCAAGTCGTAGTTTTTATACCCGAACGAAACCAACTTTGGTATAAATCTTTCTCACTGGCGCGTTGTTTGACAACTCTTGTTCATTGGTTGTCCTGCAATTTGATTGGCTGAATGCTGTGTGATGAAAACAATGTATATCTAATTTGATTGGCTGTTGTACTGAGAGCACACACGCTGACACGCAGCACACATGCTGATAGACAGACACGTACAAAATGAAAGCTACGGAGCGCTCCCAAATAACTTTTTCAACTTTAGGTTTTGGGGAAAGTAGCAAGTCATGTCAAGTCAAAAGGCTCAAGTCCAAGTGAAGTCACAAGTCATTGATGTTAAAGTCTAAGTCGAGTTGCAAGTCTCTTTACATTTTGTCAAGTCGAGTCTAAAGTCATCAAATTCATGACTCGAGTCTGACTCGAGTCCAAGTCATGTGACTCGAGTCCACACCTCTGGTGGTTGGTGCCTGTCGCGGCTGTAATCCTAGAACCCGCTGGTGGACACCAATAGTGAGGGATGCCGTCAATTGAAGAAAGAGTCCTATTGGGTCCTTTTGGCTCATGGGACTCCAGAGGCAGCTGACAGGTACCGACAGGCCAAGCGGTGTGTGGATTCAGCGGTCGCAGAGGAAAAAACTCGGACATGGGAGGAGTTCGGAGAAGCCATTGAAAACGACTTCCGGGCGGCTTCGAAGCAATTCTGGACCACCATCCGCCACCTCAGGGGGGGGGGGGGGAAGTAGTGCACTGTCAACACCGTGTATGGTGAGGATGGTGTGCTGCTGACCTCAACTGCGGCTGTTGTGTTGTGTTCGAAGACATCCTCAATCCTACCAGCACGTCTTCCTATGAGGAAGCAGTGCCTGGGGAATCTGTGGTGAGATCTCCTATTTCCTATTTCTGGGGCTGAGGTAGTTAAAAAGCTCCTCTGTGGATGAGATCCGCCCAGAGTTCCTTAAGGCTCTGGATGCTGTGGGGCTGTTTTGGTTGACAAGACTCTGCAACATCGGGGGCGGTACCTCTAGATTGGCAGACCGGGGTGGTGGTTCCTCTCTTTAAGAAGGGGAACCGGAGGGTGTGTTCCAACTATCGTGGGATCACACTCCTCAGCCTTCCCGGTAAGGTCTATTCAGGTGTACTGGAGAGGAGGCTATGCCGGATAGTCAAACCTCGGATTCAGGAGGAACAGTGTGGTTTTCGTCCTGGTCGTGGAACGGTAAATAAATGATAAATGGGTTATACTTGTAGATAGATTGTATAGCGCTTTTCTACCTTCAAGGTACTCAAAGCACTTTGACAGTATTTCCACATTCACCCATTCACACACACATTCACACACTGATGGCGGGAGCTGCCATGCAAGGCGCTAACCAGCAGCCATCAGGAGCAAGGGTGAAGTGTCTTGCCCAAGGACACAACGAACGTGACTAGGATGGTGGGGATTGAACCCCAGTAACCAGCAACCCTCCGATTGCTGGCCCGGCCACTCTACCAACTTTGCCACGCCGCACAACGGTAGACCAGCTCTGTACTCTCGGCAGGGTCTTTGAGGGTGCATGGGAGTTTGCCCAACCAGTCTACATGTGCTTTGTGGACTTGGAGAAGGCATTCGGCCATGTCCCCCGGGAAGTCCTGTGGGGAGTGCTCAGAGAGTATGGGGTATCAGACTGTCTGATTGTGGCGGTCCGCTCCCTGTATGATCAGTGTCAGAGCTCGGTCCGCATTGCCGGCAATAAGTCGGACCTGTTTCCAGTGAGGGTTGGACTCCGCAAAGGCTGCCCTTTGTCACCGATTCTGTTCATAACTTTTATGGACAGAATTTCTAGGTGCAGTCAGGGCGTTGAGGCGATCCGGTTTGGTGGCTGCAGGATTAGGTCTCTGCTTTTTGAAGATGATGTGGTCCTGGTGGCTTCATCTGGCCAGGATCTTCAGCTCTCACTAGATCATTTCGCAGCTGAGTTTGAATCAACTGGGATGAGAATCAGCACCTCCAAGTCAGAGTCCGTGGTTCTCGCCCGGGAAAGGGTGGAGTGCCATTTCGAAGTTGGGGAGGAGATCTTGCCCCATGTGGAGGAGTTCAAACACCCCGGAGTCTCGTTCACGAGTGAGGGAAGAGTGGATCGTGAGATCGACAGGCGGATCGGTGCGGCGTCTTCAGTAATGCGGACGCTGTATCGCTCTGTTGTGGTGAAGAAGGAGCTGAGCCGGAAGGCAAAGCTCTCAATTTACCGGTCGATCTACGTTCCCATCCTCACTTATGGTCATGAGCTTTGGGTTATGACCAAAAGGACAAGATCACGGGTACAAGCGGCCGAAGTTAGGTTCCTCCGCCGGGGGGTGGGGCTCTCCCTTAGAGATAGGGTGAGAAGCTGTCATCCGGGAGGAGCTCAAAGTAAGACCGCTGCTCCTCCACATCAAGAGGAGCCAGATGAGGTGGTTCGGGCATCTGGTCAGGATGCCACCCGAACGCCTCCCTAGGGAGGTGTTTAGGGCACGTCCGACTGGTAGGAGTCCACGGGGAAGACCCAGGACACGTTGGGTAGACTATGTGTCCCGGCTGGCCTGGGAACGCCTAGGGATCCCCCGGGAAGAGCTGGACGAAGTGGCTGGGGAGAGGAAAGTCTGGGCTTCCCTGCTTAGGCTGCTGCCCCCGTGACCCGACCTCAGGAAAGCGGAATAAAATGGATGGATGGATGGATGGATGGATGGATGGATGGATGGATGGAATGGCAAGATGGCGGCGCATGGGTATGCTGCGGCTATGCTAACGCTCTTGGGAGTGTAGAGCGATTTGGCAAAAAACACCCGTCATTTCTGTCAATTTCATGGCTGGCTCAAAGCGTGAACACTCTGTGATCACATACGACCGACAGACAATTCTGGATGTGGATGGATCGGGTAGTTATAGACTGAAAGATGCATGTACGGTGGACCTCCTCGCTAGCATGGGAATACTTCGTGGGCTACATCGAGCGGCCTTTGTAGCAGCGGAGTCAAGTGCTAGCGGTGACCGCCAATGGAGACGACATAAGCGGTGCGAGCGGAAGCAGAAGCGGGGATGCCGAGCTGGGCTAACAACAAAGAGAAAAGCTAACCAAAGAAGCGTGGAGTCTCCGGGTAAGAAGCCATTTAAACTAGAACTAGCCGGCGTCAGGCTGGATAATCCCTGCACACATAGCAATTCTCTTAGAATAAAACACAACTCACATAATGTTTTTTCTTTTGTGACCGTGTCAGAGGCAGACATACATTGTACTGAGGTAGCTAACTATGATGCGTTCAGTTTATCGCAACATCAACCAAACAATCTAAATATCCCCGTCGTATCAATTCCTAGATATGGTCGAAACTATTTAAAGTGCAATACGCATAATAAACGCAACATTATTAATATTGCTACTTCGGATAATTTCAACAAACAATCCTCAAAACAGCCCACTACCTATAATATGTGTTGTGTTTACTAAGGGGAGGTGACGGCAAACATACACCAGGGGGAAGTATATACAAATATCTATTATATATAATAATATATATAGTATTATTATATATATATATATATAATAATACTAAACAATACAACTAAACTAAGGAAATGGAGTGTGAACTAGAATACAAGAGTGTGTATGGTGTACGACTATGTGTAGTATTTAACTGGAATGTGTGTTACCAAGTGTTGAACGAGATACGAGGAAGTCCAGGGGGCAGACAGGTGATCCGGGATACAAGCGGGGGTCCGTGGGGCTGAGAGGGGCGTCAAGAAGTCCGAGTCCAAAGTGGGGGGTCGAGGATCAAGGGATGCAGTCAGAATCCAGAGGGGTCCAGAGAAGTGAGGCGCACAGCTCACTTCCAAGGCAACGGAGGGAATTCTGCGGGGGACACGGGAGAAACAAGGGACAAGTAAGCCACGGAGAGGGAAACAAGACGAGAGAGCATAAAGCTTGACGCTTACGGTACACCATGAGAAAACTAAGTTCCCGCGCCGATCCTTGGGTCCACCCTGCCTTTATCCGGCACACCCTCATCAGTAACAGGTGCGCAGATAACCGGTGAGTGTTTGCAGCCGGCGGCTGCTGCAGGGCAGAGACGCGCACGGCGCGTCCCTGGGTTTGCGCGGCCGTGGGCGTGTCCCAAGGTGCGCATGGCAGGCAGGGGTCTGAGCCGTAACAGTATCCCCCCCCTATGGACAGATTCCAGATGTCCCAAGACAGACAAACGAACAACATACTCACGACACAAGGGAGGGTGGAGGGGAGAACTGGTGGTGGGTCGCCGGCCCAAGTGTCCCCGAATCCACCGGGGACGAGTCTGGTGGCGGCGGCGAATAGAACGGCGCTGAGGCCGGCGCTGAGGCCGGCGAGGCGGGCGACCTAGGAACGGCCACCATCTTGGCCGTCGGTAAGGCGGACGCGAGTGTCGCCATGGTGAGTCTCGCCGGAAATGAGGATGAGACGTCGGCGAAGAGGATGACGTCATCGGCGGCGTGGAAGCGGCAGACGTCATCGGCGGCGTGGCAGCGGCAGACGTCATCATAGCCGGAGACGAGGAGGGCAGCTGAGGAACTGGCTGAGGTGCTGAAGCCGGCGCTGCCGGCCGAGGTGCAGAGGTCGGCGCTGCTGGATGAGGTGCAGAGGTCGGTGCTGCAGAGGCCGGCGCTGCCGGCCGAGTTGCAGAGGTCGGCGCTGCCGGCCGAGGTGCAGAGGTCGGCGCTGCCGGACGAGGTGCAGAGGTCGGCGCTGCAGAGGTCGGCACTGCCGGCCGAGGGGCGAAGGTCGGGGCCAGCCTGGGAGCTGGTGGAGACACGGGGGATATCCTGGGGTTTGGTGCTAGCTTGGAGGCTAGTGCTAGCTCGGAGGCTAGCCGAGGGGCTGGTGCTAGCTCGGAGGCTAGCCGAGGGACTGGTGCTAGCTCGGAGGCTAGCCGAGGGACTGGTGCTAGCTCGGACGCTAGCCGAGGGACGGGTGCTAGCTCGGACGCTAGCCTGGGGACTGCTGCTAGCTCGGGGGCTAGCCGAGGAACGGGTGCTAGCTCGGGGGCTAGCCGAGGGACGGGTGCTAGCTCGGGTGCTAGCCGAGGGACAGGTGCTAGCTCGGGGGATAGCCTGGGGACTGCTGCTAGCTGGGGGGCTAGCCGAGGAACGGGTGCTAGCTCGGACGCTAGCCGAGGGACGGGTGCTAGCTCGGGGGATAGCCTGGGGACTGCTGCTAGCTCGGGGGCTAGCCGAGGAACGGGTGCTAGCTAGGGGGCTAGCCGAGGGACGGGTGCTAGCTCGGGGGATAGCCTGGGGACTGCTGCTAGCTCGGGGGCTAGCCGAGGAACGGGTGCTAGCTCGGGGGCTAGCCGAGGGACTGGTGGCTGCGGCTGGGAAAAGCGAAAAATAGGTGGAATTAGTCTGGCCGGGGGTAGCCTGTCTGGGTGCGACTGCCTCACCCCATCAGCACAGCCACAAGTACTATCCCCCCCCTCTGAAAGCGGATGCCAGACGCTTCCTGTTGACTGAGTCTCTAAGGGTGGGAGGAGGGTGTCCAGGCGATGACAAAATTCCTCCTTGCTCATTTTGCTACTGAACATGCCTTTCCATGACAGCTTGGCAGGACAAAACAAATCCTCCGGTTTGAAGTGAAAAAAAGAAAAGGCCATGGTGAATGGGGCAAAAATAGGAGAGGAAAAAAAAATGTCACTGGGGGTGGGGCTAAAGTCACTGGGGGCCGTCAGGTCCCTATATATAATTTGGCGGGAACTTACTGTTGTGTTTACTAAGGGGAGGTGACGGCAAACATACACCAGGGGGCAGTATATACAAATATTTATTATATATATATGGACAATATATATATATATATAATAATACTAAACAATACAACTAAACTAAGGAAATGGAGTGTGAACTAGAATACAAGAGTGTGTATGGTGTAAGACTATGTGTAGTATTTAACTGGAATGTGTGTTACCAAGTGTTGAACGAGATACGAGGAAGTCCAGGGGGCAGACAGGTGATCCGGGATACAAGCGGGGGTCCGTGGGGCTGAGAGGGGCGTCAAGAAGTCCGAGTCCAAAGTGGGGGGTCGAGGATCAAGGGATTCAGTCAGAATCCAGAGGGGTCCAGAGAAGTGAGGCGCACAGCTCACTTCCAAGGCGACGGAGGGAATTCTGCGGGGGACACGGGAGAAACAAGGGACAAGTAAGCCACGGAGAGGGAAACAAGACGAGAGAGCATAAAGCTTGACGCTTACGGTACACCATGAGAAAACTAAGTTCCCGCGCCGATCCTTGGGTCCACCCTGCCTTTATCCGGCACACCCTCATCAGTAACAGGTGCGCAGATAACCGGTGAGTGTTTGCAGCCGGCGGCTGCTGCAGGGCGGAGACGCGCACGGCGCGTCCCTGGGTTTGCGCGGCCGTGGGCGTGTCCCAAGGTGCGCATGGCAGGCAGGGGTCTGAGCCGTAACAATATGGGCTTTTTATACATAAGATCATTATCTTCCAAAACGTTATTAGTTAATGAAGTCATTAGAGACAACAAACTTGACGTCGTTGGTCTCGCCGAGACCTGGCTCAAACCAGACGATTTTTTTGCGCTAAAGGAGGCATCTCCTCCTAACTATACCAATACACATGTTGCCCGACCTCTTAAAAGGGGAGGGGGTGTCGCACTAATATACCATGAAAACTATAATCTTACACCTAACCTAAATAATAAATATAACTCGTTTGAGGTGCTCACTTTGAGGTTTGTCACACCGCTGCCTCTCCACCTGGCTGTTATCTACCGCCCCCCTGGGCCCTATTCGGACTTCATCAGTGAATTATCAGAGTTTGTTGCTGATCTAGTGACGCACGCCGACAATATAATCATAATGGGGGACTTTAATATCCATATGAATACCCCATCGGACCCTCCATGTGTGGTGCTCCAGACTATAATTGATAGCTGTGGTCTTACACAAATAATAAATGAACCCACGCATCGCAACGGTAATACGATAGATCTAGTGCTTGTCAGGGGTGTCACCACCTCTAAAGTTACGATTCTTCCGTACACTAAAGTAATGTCCGATCATTACCTTATAAAATTCGAAGTTCTGACTCATTGTCAACAAACTAATAATAATAATAATAACTACTATAGCAGCCGCAACATTAATGCTGCCACAACGACGACTCTTACTGACCTACTTCCTTCGGTAATGGCACCATTCCCAAATTATGTGGGCTCTATTGATAACCTCACTAACAACTTTAATGACGCCCTGCGCGACACCATTGATATTGTAGCACCGCTAAAGCTAAAAAGGGCCCCTAAAAGGCGTACCCCATGGTTTACAGAAGAAACTAAAGCCCAGAAATTATCATGTAGAAAGCTGGAACCAAATGGCGTGCGACTAAACTTGAGGTTTTCCATCAAGCATGGTGTGATAGTTTAATAACTTATAAACGCATGCTTACCTCAGCTAAAGCTAAATATTACTCAAATCTCATCCACCTCAACAAAAATGATCCTAAATTTCTGTTTAGTACAGTAGCATCGCTAACCCAACAAGGGACTCCTCCCAGTAGCTCCACCCACTCAGCAGATGACTTTATGAATTTCTTTAATGAGAAAATTGAAGTCATCAGAAAAGAGATTAAAGACAATGCATCTCAGCTACAACTGGGTTCTATTAACACAAATACGACTGTATATACGACGGACACTGCCCTCCAAAATAGTTTCTCTCTCTTTGATGAAATAACATTGGAGGAATTGTTAAAATGTGTAAATGGGATAAAACAAACAACATGTTTACTTGACCCAATTCCTGGGAAACTTATCAAGGAGCTTTTTGTATTACTAGGTCCATCAGTGTTAAATATTATAAACTTATCACTTTCCTCTGGCACTGTTCCCCTAGCATTCAAAAAAGCGGTTATTCATCCTCTACTCAAAAGACCTAACCTCGATCCTGATCTCCTGGTAAACTACCGGCCGGTGTCCCACCTTCCGTTTATCTCGAAAATCCTCGAAAAAATTGTAGCACAGCAGCTAAATGAACACTTAGTGACTAACAATCTCTGTGAACCTTTTCAGTCCGGTTTCAGGGCAAATCACTCTACGGAGACAGCCCTCGCAAAAATGACTAATGATCTATTGCTAACGATGGATTCTGATGCTTCATCTATGTTGCTGCTTCTTGATCTTAGCGCCGCTTTTGATACTGTTGATCATAATATTTTATTAGAGCGTATCAAAACGCGTATTGGGATGACAGACTTAGCCTTGTCTTGGTTTAACTCTTATCTTACTGACAGGATGCAGTGTGTCTCCCATAACAATGTGACCTCGGACTATGTTAAGGTAACGTGCGGAGTTCCCCAGGGTTCGGTTCTTGGCCCTGCACTCTTTAGTATTTACATGCTGCCGCTAGGTGACATCATACGCAAATACGGTGTTAGCTTTCACTGTTATGCTGATGACACCCAACTCTACATGCCCCTAAAGCTGACCAACACGCCGGATTGTAGTCAGCTGGAGGCGTGTCTTAATGAAATTAAACAATGGATGTCCGCTAACTTTTTGCAACTCAACGCTAAGAAAACGGAAATGCTGATTATCGGTCCTGCTCAACACCGACATCTATTTAATAATACCACCTTAACATTTGACAACCAAACAATTAAACAAGGCGACTCGGTAAAGAATCTGGGTATTATCTTCGACCCAACTCTCTCGTTTGAGTCGCACATTAAGAGTGTTACTAAAACGGCCTTCTTTCATCTCCGTAATATCGCTAAAATTCGTCCCATTTTGTCCACAAGCGATGCTGAGATCATTATCCATGCGTTCGTTACATCTCGTCTCGATTACTGTAACGTTTTATTTTCGGGCCGCCCTATGTCTAGCATTAAAAGATTACAGATGGTACAAAATGCGGCTGCTAGACTTTTGACAAAAACAAGAAGTTTTGATCATATTACGCCTATACTGGCTCACTTGCACTGGCTTCCTGTGCACCTAAGATGCGACTTTAAGGTTTTACTACTTACGTATAAAATACTACACGGTCAAGCTCCTGCCTATCTTGACGATTGTATTGTACCATATGTGCCGGCAAGAAATCTGCGTTCAAAGAACTCCGGCTTATTAGTGATTCCCAGAGCCCAAAAAAAGTCTGCGGGCTATAGAGCGTTTTCTATTCGGGCTCCAATACTATGGAATGCCCTCCCGGTAAAAGTTAGAGATGCTACCTCAGTAGAAGCATTTAAGTCTCATCTTAAAACTCATTTGTATACTCTAGCCTTTAAATAGACTCCCTTTTTAGACCAGTTGATCTGCCGTTTCTTTTCTTTTCTTTTCTACTCTGCTCCCAACCCGGGGTGGACCGCTAGCCTGTCCATCAGATGGGGACATCTCTACGCTGCTGACCCGTCTCCACTCGGGATGGGTCCTGCTGGCCCCACTATGGACTGGACTTTTGCTGATGTGTTGGACTTTCACAATATTATGTCAGACCCACTCGACATCCATTGCTTTCGGTCTCCCCTAGAGGGGGGGGGGGGGGGGTTACCCACATATGCAGTCCTCTCCAAGGTTTCTCATAGTCATTCACATTGACGTCCCACTGGGGTGAGTTTTCCTTGCCCGTATGTGGGCTCTGTACCGAGGATGTCGTTGTGGCTTGTACAGCCCTTTGAGACACTTGTGATTTAGGGCTATATAAATAAACATTGATTGATTGATTGATATATATATATATATATATATATATATATATATATATATATATATATATATATATATATATATATATATATATATATATATATATATATATATATATATATATATATATATATATATATATATATATATATATATATATATATATATATATATATATATATATATATATTATATATATATATATATATATATATATATATATATATATATATATATATATATATATATATATATATATATATATATATATATACAGTGGGGCAAAAAAGTATTTAGTCAGCCACCCATTGACAATCAATGGGTGGCTGACTAAATACTTTTTTGCCCCACTGTATATATATATTGCATTCTATTTTAGTTACTTTATTGTGTTTACAACCCCCTGGCGCTGTTTTTGTACTGTTTTTGTACTGTTTTTGTACTAATTTTGTACTGTATTTGTACTGTTTTTGTACTTATTTTGATTATTGTTATTTCTTAATTGTTTGTAAATGTTGCAATTTATAAATAAAGGTTTATAAAATATATATATATATTTTAAAACAAACAAAAAAACAAAACAAAAAAAAACAAAAAACTAATCGGCTACAACAGTGGTCCCCAACCACCGGGCCGCGGCCCGGTTCCGGTCCGCACAAGAAATTTAAAAAAATATATATATATATATTTTTTTTTAATGAAATCAACATAAAAAACACAATATATACATTATATATCAATATAGATCAATACAGTCTGCAGGGATACAGTCCGTAAGCACACATGATTGTATTTAATTGACACTTGTGATTTAGGGCTATATAAATAAACATTGATTGATTGATTGATAAAAAAAATATATATATGTATATATATTTTTTTTTTTTTTAAATACACCCCCCGCCCCCCTCCACCGGTCCGTGGGACAAATTTTCAAGCGTTGACTGGTCCGCAGCTACAAAAAGGTTGGGGACCACTGGGCTACAACACTCGTTACTTCCGCATTTCGCCTCCAAAGTCACGCGATAACACAAAGATCCCGCGAGGTTTGCCTCCGGGGTCAAAGTTGACAGTGTCCTCCATGTGCGAAGATGGCGGTGTTATGGTAGCATGAATTCAACCACACGAATACGACGTTTATAACCTCCTTTCCGGGATAAACTGTTAATTTTAAGTTGTAGGGGAACTTGGTATTGCATAACACACTTTGAACAGTTTTACTCGTAGCCATTTCGGTTGCTTTTTTTATTACGATACCCTGTGCTATTCCGTGCTAGCATCACTTTGCTTTTTGTTTTGTTTTTACTTATTTATTTTATTGTTTAGTTATTGTTATTAGATGGCATAGGAGGGCATGTTTGTTTCCAGACTGCCTTTCAGCTCCCTGGTTTGCAACACACGGACTTTAGCAGCGAAAGGTAAGATTGGCAGCGTCAAAAATGGCACAAGGGGACAAAAAGAGGGCGAAAACAAAAGGTATTAAGTGGACTAAAATGTACCACAGTAGCAATATAACATATATGTAATATTTACATATTATATATATACTGCAAAATACATTTAGACAAACTGTATTGATCCACAAAGGAAATTGCTCCACACAGTAGCTCAGTTACAAAGGATGGAAAGGGTAATGCACACAAGGGCGAAAACAAAATGTATAAAGTGGACTAAAATGTACCATTGTAGCAATATAACATATATGTAATATTTACATATTATATATACTGCAAAATACATTTAGACAAACTGTATTGATCCACAAAAGAAATTGCTCCACACAGTAGCTCGGTTACAAAGGATGGAAAGGGGAATGCACACAAGGACGAAAACAAAAGGTGTAAAGTGGACTAAAATGTACCATAGTAGCAATATAACATATATGTAATATTTACATATTATATATACTGCAAAATACATTTAGACAAACTTTATTGATCCACAAGGGAAATTGCTCCACACAGTAGATCAGTTACAAAGGATGGAAAGGGTAATGCACACAAGGGCACAACAAGAGGGCGAAAACAAAAGGTATAAAGTGGACTAAAATGTACTATAGTAGCAATATAACATATATGCAATGTTGGGTTAGTTACTGAAAACCAGTAACTAGTTACAGTTACTAGTTACTGTATTTAAAAAGTAACTCAGTTACTAACTCAGTTACTTACACCAAAAAGTAATTCGTTACTGTGAAAAGTAACTATTTAGTTACTTTTATTTTATCTTTTAAATTTTAAGGCTCCCATTAATGCCCCTTTAGCCTTCATTTCAGTACTGTTATTGCACTGGAGAATAATACAATCTGTTGATCAACTTGACATGCATTTGCATAACTGAACTCTGCTAAGCAATGTGGTCTACATACAACACACAAAGACAAAAATATGTTTCAAAGGGCCAATTTATTTTGGGCCAGAACAAATTGACAAAACTATTTTAAATAGCTGCAACATAACATACATAAGTAACAAACCGCATAATAACATGTCACAACATGTCACATAGCTGTAAACCTGGCTTCACCCAAGGAAGGCACACATGACATGATTATATGTCATGTCACTATATACCGCACACATACTGCTATACACACGCCTAACCAGGCATTTTTTTCTCTCAAGGAATTGTGAAATAAAATCATGTCTTCAGGAGATCAACACTGTACTGAAGCCCAGAACACTACGCATTTCCCCAGTTTTAGTTTAGAGATAAGGAAAGATTATTATAAAGAATATTATGCTAAAGCAACATTTCTTACCTTCTGGTACCTGCTAATCTGTATTTGGGATCTGCATAAATCCTGAAAATATGCGTGCGTCCGCCTTTGTAGTTCGTGCCGACCCCGTAGTCGATAAGCTTCTTTTTTTTCTCTATCTTCTAGTTGTGGGTCATTCACCCTCCACTGTTGCCATTTCTAATATAAAGTAGTGTAAAGTTCTAACTTACATCTGTCAGTAAACTCGCCATGAAAGCGCTAAAACATACCGGTGTAGTGAGCTTACATTATTCACCCAAGGAATTTGAGTTATTAGAGAGTTCCGGTCGTAGGGTTTTTCACGGGACATATTTTGGGCGCTGTTGTTGCACTAGTGAGCCTGACTGGACCCGCTCATCGGCAGTGTGCCTTATAATCCGTTGCGCCCTATGGTCCGGAAAATACGGTATACGAACGCTAGTGTATATGGGTTAGAATAATTGTATCTACGTTATCACAAAACTTTGTGTTGCCATGAGTTCCCGGCGAGAAGACAAAAGCTGTCTTTGATCCTACTAAGAAGAAGGCTTGTAAAACTCCACTGTGTAGGATGGGAAGCAACATGAAGGTGTTCTGTTTCTTTGATGTATTGTAATCTACAGAACGATTTTGTCTTGACCCGAGATCTACAAAGCGAAGAGGAAGCAGGACCTGACTCCCCTCCAGGGACCTTTTCTTTGAACTGCTTTTAATGAAAGGCGAAGGCTGTTTACGACCCCCTCTCCCCTTAGAAACAGCTGTTGCCACGTAATCAGGGAAAGTCAGAATAAAAGAGGAGGCGTACAATCTTTCGTCAGAGCGTGGAACACTGTGCAAGGGTACAGGTGTACACGTTTCTCCTCATTGAGACAAATTTAATTCTGTCTCTGTTTAATTCCTTGCTTCTTATCTTGTTTAATAGATGTCATCAGTGTTTGAGCCTGCCAATATGAGTAAAGTGATATGAACTTATCTTCGTGTATATTTCCTGACCGTCTTGTGACATAAAATTTGGTGTGTTGATTTTTCCCGCAGCTATAGAGCTAAGTAGTCAGCGTACCTAATGTATTCTCCTCCCAGGTGGTCTTTTTCCTACTTTCCGTTGCAACATGAGCGAGGCGTCCCCAAAGGAAGTGGCTGACAATTTATTGAAAAGGTCCAAAGAGGAAAATGAGGGCGTCGAAGCCAACAAAAGAATAAAAACAGAGGGAGAACAGGCCGAAGATGAAAAGCGATACCCCAAAAAGAAAGTGGCCCTCCTCATGGCGTACTGTGGGAAGGGCTACTATGGGATGCAGGTACATAAGCACATTACCAGTACTTTGTATGTGTCTACTTAAGTATGGTGTTGTTTTTTAGAGAAATCCAGGGAACACTCAGTTCAGGACAATAGAAGACGAACTTGTCACAGCTCTCGTCAATTCCAGCTGCATTCCCGAAAACCATGGAGACGAGATGAAGAAGATGTCTTTCCAAAGATGTGCCCGCACTGATAAGGTATGTTGCCTTCGGACCTTTGCCCTGGCACAAGGACTAACGTGAGTACTGCTTAGGGCGTGTCTGCGGCCGGCCAAGTGGTGTCCCTGAAGGTGCGACT